>NW_022196913.1:94513336-94522712 GCF_008632895.1 Mastomys coucha
ATGGGGGGGGGGGGCACAGGATATAGTTCTGGGAATTTTCTTCAAAAGGCAAACGACAGGAAATAAATTTGAAATGACTCTTAACTGCCTACTTGCCCAAGCTAAATGAAGTCATTTGAAGGTATAATTTGCTTGTGAACCAAATTAGACTGAAGAAATGGTCAAAGAACACAAAAAGGGAGGAAAATTGCCATTTCAAAAATTGGCTCCAAAACTAGCTATTAAACTCCCACTTGCAGTTAATGCTCATAACATGTGTAATATGACCCTTTGTAATCCCATATTTTATATTTTTAAGAAAAAAAAAGCACCTATTCATGGAGAGGGTAATGGCATCTATTAGCTGTATTGAATTGTGCAGTTGTACTTTGAATTTCACCTGAATTCTGGACTTCTTTGTGACCCTTTCAATGGAAGACTTGAAGACCCAGGTAAGAAAGTTGAAAAAATAAAATACTAAGCATAAACAATTTGGTCCCAGACACTCACTTTAATGTGACATTGTAAAGAAGGCATGTTCAGGTTTTGCAGCCAATAGGCTTACTGCTATTTTAAATCTCAAATCCTGGATTTTGTAGCCGCATGATCATTATTAGTTACCAAGTTTCTTTTCTTTTTTTCTATGAGAAATTTGGAAAAATTCTCAGTACCTCTTCGAATTATATTGAGAAGGCTAGGCCGATTCCGTGACAGGTTTCAAATTAACAGTTAAGGAGACTAGTCCTAAATCTCTGTCTCCAAGAATTGGGCAAGTCCAGGCAAGTCCAGGCCTCAGAAACTACCCTGCTACCTGGCCTGAGGCAAGGACAATGGGTCAGCAGCAGTTTCCAGACTTCCTCAGCTACTTCCTCAGTAACAGTTTCCAGACCTCCCCAGCAAGTTTCCAACCCCCACACCCTGTTAATGGAATGTCCTTAGAGATGGACCCAATAGATTAACATAGAGGTCACCTACCCCAGAATTCCCTAATATGCTTTAAATCAGGCCTACAAGCATTCTTGGTTGTCTCTCTATCTTGGTAATGGGAGACCCCAGCATGCTGGACTTCTGCAGAATAAAACGCTCTTTGCATTTAAATACTATTTGAGTCTGGGGTATCATTCTTCAGTGAATCATGGACTCTTACATTAAGTTTAGCATACCAGTGAACTCTACATCCTTGTACAGTATACCCTAAAATGAACTCAAATGGAGGAGAGAGATGTTTAGTTTATAAATGAACCAATGACGGCCTTTTTCCATTTTTGGACTATGAAGCTTACAATACAAAGTACAGCATCTGAAACAATAAGGCTTCAATAAGGTAGAAGAGAACAATAAACTCCAGAATGCTGTCTTCTGATCTTCACACAGACGCCATGGCACATGCTGTTGTATCTCTGAGCCTATCCTCTCAAACCATACACACACACACACACACACACACATGCACACACACACACACACACACACATACACACACACACACACATAAACACACACACAAATAATAATAATAATAATAATAATAATAATAATAATAATAATACAATTGCTACTACTAATAATAATATTGATAATATAGAGTACAGTATGACAGTCTGCCTTGTGGTTCCATTACAAGTAGTCTTAGTGCTGTCCTCTTTAGGCAGCCATTAGGAACTGATACCTATAGGAAGATGTAAATTATCAGAGCTGGACCTAAGCCTCCAGTCCTGTTTTATCATGTTGCAAGCTATGTTTCATTTTGCAAATGTGAGTCAGCTACTTAGTCAGTTAGTCTCTAAAGAAATGCTGACATCCGGAACTGTGCTTTTGTAGTTGAGAGCCAGAGCAACCATTTCTTTGCTGTTTCCTTGAAATCAGGAACACTAATTCCCTTGGTGATTTTTAAGGATTCAACTAAGCATCCAATAGTTGCAGCTGCTTGAAAAACATTCAAGGTCAACTGATTAGTCAACTGCAAAGGATCAAGCCTAATTTTTTCTTTATTCTGTTCTTTCCACCTTATCTAGAGTAGGAAAAGGAGCACAGCAATTGGGAAGAACTCATAGATATTAACATGTACATGGATTACTTACATACTACATACATACATGCATACATCTCATATCTATTACACAAATATGTATGTATGCATGCATGCATGTATATATGTTTATCCAGCATCTATATACATGTATTAATGTATGTATGTATGTATGTATGTATGTATGTGTCTGTGTATATTCAGAGCTAATACTGACACAGAAAATATGTTATCCCAAATGTCTGTGAGTATCAGGAAAAACATGAACATCTACTTTCTAGGGAATTTGAACTTTCTATTCTTTCATCCCAATCTTTTCCCTTCCAGGCAGCACCAATGTTAATAGGTAGAGAGCACTTGTGAAGGCCTATGCTAATAGCAAAACACTAACACTGTTAAGCATACAACAAACTGGCCTTTGACACAATAACTTTCCTCTGTGTATGAAACAATTTGCCAATGAAATAACTATACTCACTCACAAAAAATTGTGATTAATAAGGTTATATATTAAGAGGTATTTCACAATTGGGAAATAGACTAGTGGTAGAGTGCTTGTCTATTGTACGCAGTACTCCTTTCCACCACTTGAAAACTAAAAGTAGACAACAAAACAAAGCAAAAACAACAAAATTCCCAAATACAAAACCAACCAACCATACAAAACCCCTAGGTATTGAAAGATAGTAAGAAGCATGATAGGAATGCTGTGAAATAAGCTAAATATCTGTGTCACTGTTTTTAGTTTCTAAAATTATATAAGATTACATATACATACACACATACATACATATAAACACATTTTTATATCTATCTATATATGTATACATATGCATATGTACACATGCATGCATACATATATTTGTATATATACATATCAATGCATATGGCATGTTTAAATTTTGTTGTATGGAATGACTTGTGTGGTAATTTCTACACCATACCATCTGTGCATTACAAATGCAATTGATTTTAAATGAGGGCTTGTCATGAGATTATCAAAAGACTAGCTTCATTTCATATTTAAGTATTCATTCCTAAATAATAGTAGATAGCAACAGATAATATCATAAGCATAAAATAATAAATCCAATAAGATGATGAATCACTGCTCTACTGTACTTTAGTTCCATGGCTCTGGAGGAAAATGTCATGTTTAGTTGGATACTTAGCCTAAATTTTACATTAGAAACTTCATCAGAGCTTGCAAACTTTCCCAATTGGATCCAATCGTTTCCTTGGAATGTGTGAAGTGTTACAAATGCCGCTTAATTCTTTTTGAAGCTCAAGGCTAAGGCAAGAAGTCTTCTAACATACTGGAATGATTTGAATGATTGTACCATAAAATGGCTCAGATTTGCTCCTCTGGCTTCAAGTTCAGAGGAATGACCAACAAACCGACTTATGTTCCCAGCAGTGTAGACTCTGAAGGGCTGAGCAGATGCTGAAGGCTTACCCCCGGCCAATGCACAAGGGTTCTTTTTTTTTTCCTGTGGTTTCTCTTAAGTGTTTGCTAATATCTACCACATTGCATACTCAATGTCCCTTTTCAACTGGCCTGCTTGCTCATAATACAATACAGATGATTTCATCTTTCTCAGAGCCCGTTTGCTACAGTGAGCTGAAGTCTGTAGGGCTCAGACTCCTATAATAACATCCATGTTTCTTTGAGGACAGGAAACTCCCTTTAAAAGGTTTGCTCCTTAGTCTTAACTTATAGACTACAATATCATATGGGACCCCACTTAAATAATGCTCGACTTTCCCTCCAAGTATTCATTTAGGCTTCTGCCATGTTATGAATTTTAGCTCACTGTACCTTTGGTAAACACAAAATGCCTTTCCAATTAGAAGACAATAGCATCACTCATATGGGTTAGGGATGCTTCATCTTAAAGTAAACAGAACAGAAAGACTTTCCTTATTTGGTTTCCGATGCAGAGTAAACAGTTCCTTAATGCAGGCAGAGAAAACTCATATGGTTTTACAACATCAAGGAGAAAAAAAGGAAAGTTGTGGACAATATGTGTCTGGCTTCGACTTGGATGTGATTTTCATAGTTTGTTTTTCCCTTGTTCTTATTGAACAGAATAATTTGATGGACTTACGTGTTTATTTCTTCTCCAATGTAATGGCTTAATTGTAATGAACATTGACTTTAATTTTAGAATCAGAAAGAGACTGAAAGAAAGAGTTCTGATTGTATTTTACAATATTTCATTTAAGAGTTTTAGTATGGTTATAAGAAAACCACCATTGGTATCTGTGGAGTTCCCTCTGCTCCTCTTAACTCATACTGTGTTTACCATGAGTATTAGCACTACTGATGAGGGTACATAAAATCTCCCCTCCACCTTAATCTAGTTGAGGATACAATGGTAAAAAACTATTAAATATGACTTCCATATTCTTTAGAATTCTTTAGAGAAACACTTCAAAATGTTGTCCCCATGGATAAGAAATATACTCTCACTGACAGCTAACTTTTCTGTTTAAAGCAAAATGCTAGGGTTGCATACTAAGACCATGATGTCTACATCAAATAATTACATCATCTTTACAAAAAAAAGATTTCTTGTGATAGTTTTGGCCCTTTGTAAAGATAACCTCTTACTATAGGATATCAGGAAGGGATGCAACCAGAACTGTCTCTCTGATCAGGTTTCATGCCAACTTGCCACAACACAATGTTGGACAGGGGCAGCAGTGAATAGTCTAAGGTGGAGTTGGTACAGTTAAAGTTACATAAAGACTGAGTAAGAAAGCACACACAAGCTTTACTAGAGATATTAAGAGTGACGTTTCATGTCATCCTGCTCTCTCTCAACTAGTATCTAGTCCCATGCTGTGAGCTACCATGTGACCACATGATAGAGGAGAGAACAATTCCTGTATAAATCTGTTTAGAATGGACATGAAAAGTGACCATGTATTGATATTCATTGCACCCTAGTTAGGAGGATCACAACAGACATTCTAGAACAAAGTAATCCTAGAGGCCAGAACTTTATTTTTTACTTTTATTATTTTTTTAAATTTATTTATTCACTTTACAACCCAATACCAGCACTTTTTCTCCTTCAGCACCCCCTCACTCAATAACTCCCCCATTCACCTTCCCCTTCTCAAAAGATAAGGGAAAGCCCCTGGGTGTCATACCCCCATTAACACCAAACTTACCCCTACTCCTGCAGATCAAATAGAACTGGACTAGGCACACACGTTCTCACTAAGGCCAAACAAGGCCATCTATTTATCAGCATAGAATCCACAGGCAGGCAGCCAGGCAGCCAGGCACGCAACAGGCTCAGGGACAGCCCCTGTTCCAGTTAAGGGGAACCAAAAGATTACCAAGTTGCTCATCTGCTACATATGTGCAGGAGGCCTAGGTCCTGTCCATGCTTGCTCTTTGGTTGGTGATTCAGTCTCTGGGAGCCCTGAAGGGTCTAGGTTAGTTGACTGTCTTCTTATGAAGTCCCTGTCCTCTTAGGGACTTAATCCATCTCCCAACTCTTTTATAAGATTCTAGTGTTTGGGTATGCAACTGCTTCCATTTCCATTGGCTATAGGGCGGAACCCCTCAGAGGACAGTTATGCTAGGTTCCTGTTCGCAAGCATAACAGAGTATCATTAATATTATCAGGGATTGGTACTTGCCCATGGGATGGGTCTCAAATTGGGGCAGTCATTGATTGACTATTCCCTCAGTCTCTGCTCTATCTTTGTTTTTACACATCTTGTAGCTAGGACATAGTTTGGGTGAGTTGCAGTCCTTACCTCTCCACTGGTATAATTGCCTGGCTATAGGATCCATATACCCTGCTTCTGGAAGTCTCAGCTAGAGTTCTCCCATAGATCCTCTGAAGCCCTCCCCCCATTCCAGGTCTCTGGTCCATCCTACAGATTGCCTCCCACCATTACTTCTCTCTCCCTACATATGATCTCCCCTGCTTGCTCCACTCCCCTCTCCACCCCCACTTTCACCCAGTTTCCTCCTTCCACCAACCTCCACTATCTATGTTGTCTCCCCTTCTAAGAAAGATTCAAGCATCTTCCATCTAGCCCTCCTTGTTATTTGGCTTCTTTGGGTCTGATAATTATAGCATGGTTATCCTATACTTTATGGCTAATATCTACTTATCCATGAGTAAATACCACACATGCCCTTTTTAGATCTAGATTACCTCACTCAGGCTGATATTTTCTAGTTTCGGTCATTTGTCTGCAAAATTCATCATGTTCTTGTTCTTAATGGCCAAGTAGTGTTCCATTGTGTAATGAAGCACATTTTCTTCATCAGTTCTTCAGTTGAGGGACATCTAGGTTGTTTTCAGTTTATGACCATTATGAATAAAGTTGTTATCAACTTAGTTGAGCAAATGTCCCTGTGTATCTTTTCAGTATATGCCCAGGAGTGATAAATAGCTGGGTCATGAGGTAGAACTGAATGGACAACATAAACCCCATCTGTCTCCATTTAAGGACCAGGCCTGATTTTGAAGGCCATAGGTAACAACCAGCTCCAGGAACAGATCATAAAATATTGGAATATGGTAATAAAACCCCCTCCCAAAGAATAGCCTGGGGATAACCATAAGAATGGGAAAATATCTTATCTCAGATAAGGACAATCTGTGCAGGGCAGTCCTATCTCATCTAGTGGTTAAATACTCATGATGGAGGAATGCAAACCACTGACTACCCAACACAAGCCAATCAGAAGCCTGTGATCCCCTAGCATCCACCAATGAAATTTTAGATTATCTGATCCTTCTAGAAAATTCCCCTAATTTCCTTTAAGAAGACCTTTGTCTAAGGTTGCCATTTCTAAGATTGGTTGATATCTGCATGCTGGTTGTTTCTGCAGCGTTAATGCTCTTTGTCTTTGCATACTATCTGAATCTGGGGTCTTCCTTCACTGATTTTTGGATCCTTACAGAACTATTTCCAATCTTCTGAGAAACTGCCAAATTGATTTCCAGAGTGGTTGTTCAAGTTTGCACTTCAGCCAGCAATGGAGAAGTGTTCCCTTTTCTCCACAACCTTGCCAGCATGCGCTGCCTTTGAGTTTTTGATACTTACCACTCTGATGGGTATAAGGTGGAATCTCAGAGTCTTTGACTTGGACTTGAATTTCTCTGATGACTAAGGACTTTGAAGATTTCTTTAAGATTGTCTGAACTGTTTGATCTGTTGTGAATTCTCTGTTTTGCTCCACGCCCCATTTTTAATTGGGTCATTGGGTTTGTTGTTGTCTAACTTCTTGAGTGCTTTATATATTTTGGATATTAACCCTCTGTCGACTGTAAGGTAACTGAAGTTCTTTTCTCAATCTGTAGGCTGTTATTTTTTTCCTATTTACAGTGTCCTTAGTGTACAGAAGTTGTTCAGCTTCATGTGGTCCCATTTATTAATTCTTGACCTCAGTGCCTGAGCCACTGATGCTCTGTTCAGGAAATTTTCTCCTGTGTGAAAGCATTTTCCCATGTTCTATTCTATTAGATTCAGAGTGCCAGGTTTTACATTTAGGTCTTTGATTAATTTGAACTTAATGTGTGTGTATGTGTGTGTGTGTATGTGTATGTGTGTGTGTATGTGTGTGTGTGTGTGTGTGTGTGTGTGTGTGTGTGTAAGGGTGATAAATATGAATCTATTTAAATTCATCTACATGCAGACATGAAGGTAAACCAGCACAATTTATTGAAGATACTTCCCCTGTTCCCTTGCATGTTGTCAAAAATCAAGTGTCTGTAGGTGTGAGGGTTTATTTCTGGGTCTTAAATTAAATTCTTAGAAGGGGGAAAATACCCATGGGAGGAGATACAGGGACAAAATGTGGATCAGAGACTGAAGGAAAGGCCATTGAGAGACTGCCCCACCTGAGGATCTATCCCATATACAGCCACCAAATCCCGACACTATTATAGATGCCAACAAGTGCTTGGTGATAAAAGCCTGATATATGTCTCCTGTGAGGCTCTGCCAGTGCCTGACAAATACAGAGATAGATGCTCTCAGCCAATCATTGGACTGAGCACAAAGTCCCCAATAGAAGAGCTAGATAAAGGACCAAAGGAGTTGAAGGGTTTGCAGCACCATAGGAGGAACAACAATATAAACCAACCAGTACTCACAGAGTTCCCTACACATGGAGGGACCCATGACTCCAGCTGAATATATAGCAGAGGATAGCCTTGTTGGACATTGATGGGAGGAGAGGCCCTTGGTCCTGAGAAGACTTGATGGTGCAGTGTACGGGAATGCCAGGACAGGGAGTGGGTGGGTTGATTTACAGAAGGAGTGGGGATGAGATAGGGAGTTTTGGAGGGGAAACCAGGAAAGGGGATAACATTTGAACTGTAAATAAAGAAAATATCTAAAAAAAATTAGAAAAAGAAAAAGAAAGTCATAGAGGAGGACATTTGGAGTTACTAAGGCTTTTGCAAGCACAGGGACATGTGTATTTCCATGTCCCTTTTCTTACTCTTTATCTTACATATAAATTCATGAATAAACACAAATAATTAAATAAATACAAATAACTACACTTGCTTGTTTGAAAACACATGAACTCCAAGACAGGTGCCATTATTAGGAGTAGTCAGTCTATACAATCTAGAATCTGTGGTCATTTTTATGAGAAAGAGAGAGAGAGAGAGAGAGAGAGAGAGAGAAGTTGGGGCAGGGGAATGAACATGACCCAAATATATTGACTAAATTCTCAAAGAAGAAACAAAAACAGTATTAAAACATATGCTGAGAAATGTATAAATTAACATTAAGTGACTGTCATTGTATAACCCCATTTGCTGATAATATACAAATTACACTTGTAAGGGCGGTGGTGGCACATGCCTTTAATCCCAGCACTTGGGAGGCAGAGACAGGCGGATTTCTGAGTTCAAAGCCAGCCTGGTCTACAGAGTGAGTTCCAGGACAGCCATGGCTACTCAGAGAAACCCTGTCTCGAAAAACAAAACAAAACAAAACAAAACAAAACAAAACAAAAAACCAAACCAAACCAAACCAAAACAAAACAAAACAAATTACACTTGTAATAAATATCACAAGTACCAGTCCTGATCACTGCTTTCCAATGTTCTTACCTTCAGGCTGCCTCTGGTAGTCTTAAGCTAGGGTCCAAACCCATAACTCTTTACACAATATTCTCTGACTTAAACTTGGGTCTTGATTTTTGACCTCTGATTTCCACATAAAATTATTTTCTTAGAAAAGGTTGTGTTTTCTTTCATCCATTTTCCCTCTACTTTGTAAGAAAACTGATCCTTGATCTTCTTTTACCCACTTTCCCCGCCTCCCCTATACAAGTATGTAGAAACACAAACAGACACACACACACACACACAC
>NW_022196913.1:94522722-94532842 GCF_008632895.1 Mastomys coucha
CACACACACACACACCTACTTTAATAGATTTATTTATCCTTAGAATGATTTTGGCTATGATGAACTTTTCTTACAACATTAATAATTCTTGACAAAGGCTTCTTTTTTGTTTTTACTATGCTATAGATTGAAAGCAGCAGAAGTTGATACTAAACAGCTTTGCCCCAAATATATAAACTGAAAGTTCACCCACTTTCTCTGTAGAACTTAGCTTTTACTTCTGTGTGAAAGAATTTTTAAATCACAATAAAGCATGGGAATCAAAGAAAAGAGAAAAGGGTAATTGAGAGTTGAACTTAAAGTATTGGGAATCAAAAAATAGTTTTCATTACATTTAAATATAAAATGAATGCTATTGAAATGAAAACTCACATTATCAGTAACATATTATAAAAACACCAAGAACAAACTTTAAGAACATATGCATTTGTAGTTAGTATAACAGATTTAGGTGAGGTAATAGTAGACACTGGTATTTTTTGTGTCCTTCACAGAGTGCCTTTCAGAAGGACAATTGCTATTGTTCAAAATTCAATCAAATAAATGTGTCTGTAAAGTTGAAGACATCTGGGAATAAGAAAGATTCCCAGAGATAAAATATATCTGCCCATTAACTAAGCAAATAAAAGATACCAATGAAAGTTACACAAATGTTTACAGTGAAGAAAATAATATAGAAAAGGGAAGAGAATTTAGAGGAAAGGGAGGGATGAGCCTTGATGTCAGGGACTTAAGAAGAAATACCTACGTGTAAGTAATGTCAGAGGCCAGGTTCCATGATATATTGAAATTTCTGAAGAAGACAGAATCAATATATTCCCCTCAATTTTCCCAGCACAGTGACTCTGTCAGCTCCCTGTGCCCAAGTGATGCAGGGAATTTCCATGATAGTCACTAGTGACCCAGACATGTTTGCAGGAGCTGGGTGGAAGGAGAGAAGCCTAGAGTCAGAGATTCCAAGATAAATATAAAATTAACTGACTTTCTGATTGATCACAAAAGTGTTATAAAAATCCATTCAATTATATAGCAAGACACTCTATGTTGCAGTGGGTTTTCATTTTTATATGCAGGGAATTAGCACCCAAATTGTCACACATACTTTTCTTTGTATAGAAATAGAGTACACATACTAGATTATATGATTAATTACATTAAACTACTCTGATGGCCTTGTTTTCTTAACTTTTTGTTAGCGTTCCTGAATAATGTGGCCTATATACTAGTCTAACAGATTTGTTTCTGGCTGCATCTGATAGTCTGTATAGTATTCATAAATAATTGTTCCTCTCAGTATTCCTCAAATGGGTCATATAGTTACAGTTTCTAGCAAAGTTTGTATGTTGTGTCTGAAATACAACTAATCTAACTCTCCCTTGCTGTGGGAAGCTCAAACCTTATAAAAAAGAGGCCACAGAGTATGTGACTGTGCATAGATAACATTCTAAGGAGCATCTCTCCACTAGATGTGTGAATGAAGAAAGTGTCTTAGAAGGTCCCCAATCCCCAAGTTTTCAATGAACTACATGTAGATCAAAACTATCAGTTCTGACCTTCATCAATTCCTGACCTACATAAAAGCTAATAGAATGAGATCTTAAGCTACATTTACACAATAGTTTGTAATGTAACTTTAGAGTCTAAGGGATAACCACAACAGTCTACTCTTTGATATTTTTTAATGTGATAAGTGGATATATGGATTTTGTTGTTTTGACATCCAACAAACCTTGTTTCACAAACTGATCTTTAAAAACCATATAGACATCATTCCAAAGGAGTGTAGTCAGCATTAAATTGAGCCTAGAAAGAGCCAGGAATGGGAAGGCATACTAGACACAGACAGACAAATTAGACAGCAGTTCTTGGAAGGGAGCAGGCCCATGAGACAATAAAACGTCATCAGTGAAATAAATCTAACCTCAATGAAAGACACTGGTCCCAGGATAGGAAACAGCCAGCTTCATTAAGTTATGATGTTGACAGTGGCCCAAGCAACAGCTGAAATTCCATAAACTGTATATTCCACTTTCCTGGGAATTTGAAAAAAGAAACAAATGTAAAATACTACTGATTACTTCATTGAACTGACAGTGTAATATGGTGAAATTTAGTGGATAAAATACTTAATGTGTGGGAAAATAGGTGAGCTGAGCTTTCTGCAAGTAGTGCAATTAAATAATACCTTTCAGATATCTACTTGTTGGTGGAAGGGGCTGGCCCAACTTGACACACCAGGTATACTTTGCTGAAAGAATCACCAGGATTTCCCTCCTATGTTCTTCCTTCCTTCCCCAGGTCCCTGGTCAGCCCCACTGTCCATAGGTGATTTTATTAGTGGTTTTAAAATTAGTCTCCATTCATTGTTTTGACTCAAATCTCTTTTCTTATCAATTGTTTACTTTTGAAAATATTTCACTAATTCTTTGAGAGTTTCATGTATGTTTGATCATATTCTGCTCCCAACTCAAGCATTTGCCCCCTTTCCTACTCACCTAACATTATCCTCATTTTTAAAAATACCCCCCCCCCAAGCAAACAAACAAACAAACAAAAATTCTCCAACACCGATTTGTTTTACCTACCCGTTCTTGAATGTGCAATTTTCTATTGTAACATGGTCATCTTTCCAGGGCTCTAATTTTACAGAAGACTGTCATCCCCTGACCCCAGGTAGCTAGCAATTGTGAACTGTTACACAACTAGGGATGGAATTGTGTCTTTATCTTCTCACTCCATACTGGAATCGGAAATGGCTTAAGATGGACAGGTGTTATACATGCAGTCACACTGCTGAGCTCATGCTTGTAGCTACCCTGCTGTGTCAAAAAGCTTTGTCCTTGTAAAAATACTACTAACTCTTGAGTCTTACATTCTATACTGTTTTCCACCAATGATCCCTTAGCCTTGTGAGGAAGTATGGTTTACAAATTCTCTTAAGGACTGAGTTCCATTACAAACTATTGTGTAAATGTAGCTTAAAATCTCATTCTATTAGCTTTTATGTATGTCAGGAATTGATGAAGGTCAGAACTGATAGTTTTGATCCACATGTAGTCCATTGAAAACTTGGGGATTGGAGACCTTCCAAAGTTCTGCAATCTCTTAGTTTTGTACCTTGACCATTTGTGGGGCTCTGGGTTAAAGATATTTTAATGCAAATAGAAATTTTGGATGAGGGTTATGAGGTGCAATGTTCTGTGGGTTTAATAATAAGTCAGTAGGAGTCAGTTTAAAACTCTATTCATTTAGCAGCATAGCAACAATAACTTTTTCCTATGACCTATAGATATAGCTATATATTTTTATCCCAATAATAGTGTTAGATGTGGTTTGTATCTTGTGAGGCAGTACTAAACTCTAAGCAGAAAGTGGTTGGTTACTCTCATGTTGTGCCACTATCACATCACCAGGACTGTCTTGCCAGGTCGGTCATTAATATAGTGTCCATGGTTCAGAAATGAGTATGATTAATGATTACATTTCTTCCCCAGTAACTTGCATAGCAACTTTCCATAAAACCAATCCAGTAGAGCCAAAGCTTCTAGGTCTATACAAGCTTGATTTTTTTTCCAATGGTCTGTGACTTAAGTATGTGGTATAATTCCACAATGGAATCATACCATCAGGTTCATAACCTGTAATGTTTTGTGATCATTAGGAACTATCCAGCAACTCAAAACAGAAGTAACACATTCCTGGTACTACTCTTTCTAATTGGTAGCCTGAGGTGTCTAGTAACAACACTGAGAAGGGGAGAGAGGGTGGGGTGCTGAGAGAGTGCTGAGAGAGTTTCTACAATACTTTTTCTTCTATTAGATTCAGGGTTAGAATACTTATATTGATGCTCTTAGTCCATCTGTAGATGAATTTGGTGCAAAGTGAGAAATGAGAGTCAGGTTTCATTGTGTGATGTGTAGCTTTCCAATTTAACCAACGCCTTTTGTTAAAGATGCTGTATTTTCTTCAATGTGTGTTGTTGGCTTTTAAAAAATATCAGGTTGTCATAGGACTATGGATTTATATGTATGGCTTATTTAGTACTCTACTGCATGAAAAGATACCAGGACCATAGAAACTCTTATGAAAACAAATCATTTAATTAGGACATGCTTACAGTTTCAAAGGTAACAGTGAGCATGAATCATGTAGGCAGACATGGTAGCTGAAAACTTTACATTTGTATCCAAAGACAGCAGGAAGAGAGAGACACTGGACCTAGTTTGGGCTTCTGAAACCTCAAAGCCTAGCCCAGTGTCATATTTTCTCCAGCAATGCCATGCCTACTTCAAATAGGACACACCTCCTAGTCCTTTCAAATGGTGCTAGGTGTAGGTGATTCTTTCTTTGTTGTAGGTGATTCTCCATACCCAAACCCATGTCCTACTCAGATTATATGTCATCAGCTATCAGCTTCATTGTGTATGTGTGTGTGTGTGTGTGTGTGTGTGTGTGTGTGTGTGTTGTCTGTAGAGTCCAGAAGTAGGCATTGTATTCCCTGGAGCTGGAGTTAGGAGCAGTAGTCAGCTGCTCCACATGGGTCCTGGGAATCAATGAAGGTTCTCTGAGAAAGCAGAAAGTGCTCCCAACTACTTAGCCATCTGTATTAGTCAGGGTTCTCTAGAGTCACAGAACTTATGGTAGTCTCTATATAGTAAAGGAATTTATTGATGACTTACAATCTGTAGTACAACTCCCAACAATGGTCAGCAGCAGCTATGAATAAAAGTCCAAGGATCTCGCAGTTGCTCAGTCCTACAAAGAAGGCAGGCGAAGCAAAGAGAGAGCCTTCCTTCTTCCAATGTCCTTATATAGGTCTCCAGTAAAAGGTGTGGCCCAGATTAAGGGTGTGTGCCACTACACCTTTAATCCCAGATGACCTTGAACTCGGAGATCTTCCTATCTTAACCTTTCTTCTCAGATTCATAGCCAATATGCCTCAGGATCTCCATGCCAAGATTCAGGTCGGAAACTTTATCTCTCAGCCTCCAGATTAGGGCCACAGGTGAGCCTTCTAATTCTGGATTGTAGTTCATTCCAGATATAGCCACTACACCATCGAACTGTTATACTTTGAAAATATATTTTCAAAACCTTAATTATTTGAATTACTATCTGAAATAGTGGCTGGCAAATAATAATTAATAAATTATTAAGCAAAACTTGCTTTATGGAACCCCTTGGAAAGGTAGAGTCCTGAGCATGAATGCAGAGAAAGAGAGAGAGAAAGAGAGATAGAGAGACAGAGACAGAGAAACAGAGAGAGACAGAGACAGAGACAGAGAAACAGAGAGAGATAGGGAGAGAGGGGGAAGAGAGGGAGCAACAGAGAAAGTCACTGAGAAACCAGGCACAAAGTAGTCAGGACACACCTTTTCTATGTTAGGTTCTTTGTGGTTGAGGATATAGTATCTGAAAAATGCTTTGCTGCATGCATTGCTGTCATTTGACACTTTCATACTTATCCCTGTTTAAACATCAGTTAATAATGGAGCTTGAGAGAGCCTGAAAAGAAAAGAAGGATTAGAGGGTCAGTGAGATGACTCAGTGGGTAAATGACTTGTTGCCAGCCCTGATGACTTGAGTTTAATTCCTTGGGTCCATTTAGTAGAAGGAAAGAACTAACTCCTGCAAGGTTTTCTCTGACTTCTTAAAATTGTGTATGGCACACACACACATACAGGGAGGGGGGAGAGAGAGAGAGAGAGAGAGAGAGAGAGAGAGAGAGAGAGAGAGAGAGAGAGAGAGAGAGAGAGAGGAGTGAGGAGAAAGTGAGATATGCACACACAAAATGAATGTAATACTTAAAAAAAGAAAGAAGAGTGACTTACTACATTATAAGTCTAGCTGGATGACCATCTTTCCTACTAACTTCAGTGCTGAGACTCAAATGGAGACTCAAATGCTTGCTAACTGTTCTTTCACTGAACTCATCCTCAGCCCTCACCACATGATCTTGAAAGGAAGCCTAAACTCCACAAAGGTCATATGGACAGATGAGACAGTTCCCTTTTCTCACGGGACAGGGGGCAGCACCCTGAACTCCTCACCTCTCAAGAACCCTCTCCATCAGCAGTGCCAATGCTCCTTCCTGGCTTCTCCCTTGCCCCAGACTGCTACAATCAATACAGAAGACCTTTCTTTCTTACTCATCTCCTTTGGACCCTGTCTGAATTTTTCGTTTGAAGTAGAGGGAGAAAAAGGATATATCAGACTAAGTGTTTGGATGGTTCTTAATTCCGGGTGTGTTGAGAGTTGAACATCAATGGGTTTGCTTCTTAATAACTCTAAATAACATGAGACCTGAGAATGGTATCACCTTGATTTTATAATGTATCACTTTTCCCCCAACTTTTCACTTTTTTTGGTGAGGCAAGTGAGGGCCAGGACTACCTATCTTATGTATGAGAAGCACCGGATTTTAAACTGGTTCTTACTACTGACATGGAGTTAGCTTCATTTTACACCTTCCTCAGCTACATCCTAGTAATTGGTTGCTAGCCAAATAGAGATTCCTTGCTCTTATTGGAATTTAAGTGAGATTATTTACAGGTTTTTGTATAATGATAACTGGGACCAAGTAGGGTGCTCCTCTTTCCTCCTAATTAAATGAAATGAGTTCTATTTTTGCATGCATAAACAGTTTTCCTGATTAGTGGAGACTTTGCCAACCATAGAGGGATTTGCAAAAGTGCTCATCAGAAATGCAGAAAACATTGAAAGCCATAATCTTACACCCTGACATACTAGTAGTGTTAAAAGGCAAGGGACAGAATACATAACTGTAGATATTTTTATGATGGTTATTGATTAACATAGCTATAAACTTTAGAAACTTTTTTTTCTGATGAGAGATTGCCTTTCCTAATGTGAAATAGTGGCATCATGATTTTTTATGAAAGTTGATCACTCCATTTGAATTATGGCTTCTCTAAATCTTTATGTATCCATAACCATCACATTCATGTTTTTGATGTTAGCCTGATTATTCCTGATAGGAACATGATATGTTTGAAGGGTATTCTTCCCACAAACACATATGTAAAAATGTAAAATCTTCACACACACACACACACACACACACACACACACACACACACACATACACACATACACACAAAGCCTCCTGTATGAAATTTCATTATCATGTATCATCAAAAGCTGAGGCACTTCTCCAACAATATCAAAATCACAGTGAGGCTCACTAGTCTATTGATGAAAACATATTTTTTGCTTTACTTTTATTTTTAAAAGAAACCCTCTCAGTGGGTCTGGTGGGCTTTGAGAACACACACTCCCTAACACTTCCTGATGAGGGCCACCTGCTTGCCTGTTCCCAAGGAGGGCGCCTAGGAGAACGGCACATTCATCTTCTGTTCTTCATTATATAGCTTCTGAGCTTGTGAACACCACTGGAGAGCTTCTCCAGCTGGTACTTCCTGTTTTAATTGTCTGGTTCTTTTCCTTTTCTAGCTTGGAAGAGTTTTATAAGCCTCTCCCAGGGTGGTCAGATGTAACTGTTTTTCCTAGGGAAACCTAAGATTCCCGACTCAAGAAGGCACCTCCTTTCATGAGGCCCCTCCCTTACATGTCGCCCGAACACTGGATGAGAAAAGTCTCCAATGTGTTGTGTGTTAGTCATCTTGCCTCACACTCCTTGGGTAAGACCCACTATATAACTTCAATGTCTAGTTCACACCATTTGTTTCTTTTTTTCTTAATAGCACATCCTATGAGTTATCAGCTGCTAATTAAAAAAAAATGCAACATGTCCCTCAAAGTTTATGTGCTGCCTATAATCTTGGTGATATTTAAATGATCACATGAGAAAAGCATAATATTCAGATAAAGACCATCTTTTGCCCTTTGCCCAGTAGAAAAAAATATAATATAAAATGTATAATATGTAAAATATAAATTTTTGCAGTGATTTCTAAGAACTCTCCACATATTTTTCTTTCTGTATTTCATCAGTAACTTCTTATATTTTTTTTACAAAACCTGACATTCCTTGATACTTCTTCATAGATTTTCATAAGTATGCATTTATTTTTCTATGCTATAGAAAAGTGTTGCTATAATTCTGAAATTACTAAAGCAGCACTATTAATTGTGACACATTTTTTGCTATTGTCATACAGTGTGAATAAGTAAAAGTTAAAAAAGTAAAGATTTTTTGATAATGCATTCCAAAGTTAAAATTGATATAACTATTAAAATTATTTGAAACTATTTTACAAATCCAACTTTTCATGTATCATACAATTCTGTTTCACTTTATGTCATACCTTGGAGTCTAAAACCAAAAGAAAATACTCCCCCGTAATTATGACAAAGTATATTTTTAAAGTTTATATGACACTGGCAAGATGGTAAAGGTGCTGGCCACCAAATATGGTAACACAAGCTCCACTCCTGGGATGTACATTGTAGAAGGAGAATCACAACACCTGTACACTGCCTTCTGACCTCCATAAGTGCATCATGGCACATGGGTGCCCATTCATGTCCATAAACACACACCAACAAGTGCTAGAAATGTATGCGCATCTAAATAAATATGTATACTACTACCCCTCCTACACACACATAATATAGCAATATTCGTCCATAATTTTTTGGAAAGCTAATGGAAGGTACTATGCCAGTCTCCTTTATATTTATAAATTTAAACCTAAAACTCAATTATTGTCTTCAAGTTAAGCTCATATATTCCAGTGTTGAAAAAGATAATTTTACAGAAAATGTATACAACTAACTACAAAAAGGCTTGTTATAATAACAAATGGAAAAGATCTTCAAATGGCTCATTATACTGAACTGAGGATTAAAGATATATATGAACTGACCAGACAGAAATGAAAAGTGGGGGAAATGGAATGTTTTAAAGCAAAACCATATAATTACAGAGTTAGAATACATGATTTAATTTTCCTGTTTGTACATTACTAATTTACAAGTACGGATTTCCTTTACTCAATATCAAAGAACCTACATAGTAACTCTTGTTTTTAATTTGAATCATTATCATATTTACTTATATTAAAACTCTAAATTATATGCATTTTTTACTAATATAATTGTGGTGTCACATTTTTCATTTTCCCTTTTAAATTTTCTTCCTTTTATTGAAAATAGATTTTTTTCTTACATAACATATCCTGATTAGTTTCCACTCCCCTATTCCTCTCAATTTCTCTCCACATCCTCTTAATCTGGAACCACTCCCTTTCTGTCTCTCATTAGAAAACAATCAGGCTTCTAAGTAAAAATAGTGAAATATAATATGATATGATATGCTAAGATATGATAAAATAAAAAGTAGCATACGGGAATTGGGCAAAACAAACATACAGAAAAGTTCCCAAGAGAAGGCATAAGACTCAGAAAGTCACTCATTCACACATGTGGGAATCCCATTTAAAAAAAAATTAAGCTGGAAGCTATAATATATATACAAAGGATCTGGTGCAGACCTAGGCAGTCCCTGTGAATACTGTCTCTCAGTCTATGTGAATTTAGATGTGCTTTGATCATGTTGATTTAGAGGGCTTTGTTTCTTTGATATCCTACATCCCCTCTTCTGCCTTCTCCTCCATGGGGTTCTCTGAACCTTGAGGAGAATGATTTGATGGAGACGCCCTGTTTAGGGCTGAATGTTCTAAGGTGTCTCACTCTCTACATAACGTTTGGCTATGGGTTTAAGTATTTGCTGCTATATGCTGAAAGAGGAAGCTTCTCTGATGATAGTTGAAAAGGCACCAATCTATGAGTATAGCAGAATATTTTTTAGGAGTCACTTTATTGCTGTGGTTTATTAACTGATTACTTAATTAATTTAGAAAATGGTAGTATTTGCTTAGGTTCTTAGGCCATCTAGCTTCAGATTCTTGATCACTCAAGTAGTACCAGGTATGGGTTCCATCTCATGGAGTGGGCCTCAAGTCAATTCTGGTATTGGTTGGTTACATCCACAAGCTTTGTCTCACCATTGCCCTAGCATAACTTGCAGGCAGGACACCAGTGAAGCTCAAAGGGCTTGTGGCTGGGTTTTTTGCAGTTTCTCTTTTGGTAGCATGAAGATTGCCTTTCTTAACCATTCTTTTTTTTTTTTTTTTTT
>NW_022196913.1:94535771-94555193 GCF_008632895.1 Mastomys coucha
GACCAGGCTGGCCTGGAACTCAGAAATATGCCTGCCTCTGCCTCCCAAGTGCTGGGATTAAAGGCGTGTGTCACCACTGCCTGGTAGATTGCCTTTCTATACCAA
Source organism: Mastomys coucha (assembly GCF_008632895.1). Lineage (NCBI taxonomy): Eukaryota > Metazoa > Chordata > Mammalia > Rodentia > Muridae > Mastomys > Mastomys coucha. The sequence continues at coordinate 94,535,877 of NW_022196913.1, forward strand.
TGTCTTACAACATAGGAGTAAAGACTCTGCTTAGGCACCAGCTCAACTTCCTTATCTTCAATGAGTTGTGTAGGTGTTGTCTTCAGGAGTGGGGTCTTGTTGTCAGTTTGAGGAGATCAACCTATAGTTTTTACAGCAGGCTGGGTTTTTTGAAAGTTGCTAGGGAACCCCTTTGGCCAACAACTCAATTAGATGACACTCAATTGTAGAACTAGAAGTTTCATTTGGTGACAAGTGATGATCAGTTTGGCTCTGTCTCCCTTATTATTTGGTGATTCATTAAAATTGACTTTATATGTATGTTTTAGGAAGCTTTAACTGTACTAGGGTTTGATACTACCCTCAAATGTGCCTTAATTTTAGCTGTCTCTACTCTATTTCTTCTGACAGACCCTTTTGACCTTCACTCTCCCCCAAGATCCTCTGTTTCAATCCCCCCTACATTCATATCTATTTATTTCTCTTTCTTGGGGATGTATGTATATCTGCCCTACCTACCATTGCCCCCCAGTCCCTTACCCCTATACATAACTTCTGTAGTCCTATGGATTATAGACTGCCTATTTCTTAACATTTTCTGAAACCTAGCCATGTTTGAGAATGTAAGCCAAGCTATGTGCTCATAGGATCATGCATATATATGTATATACACATTTTGCATTCAATTTAGAAATGTCTGATACCCTTCCATTGGAACCAGGAATTCAATATGTTCTCTTTGATAAATGTTCATTTTTTTAAAAAATGAAAAATGTGTATGTGTGTGTGTACTATGTGTGTAGGTGCCCATGAAGTCCAGAAGATAGCACCCCTGATTTTGGAGTTATAGGTGAATGGAAGGAAGCAGACATGGGTGCTGGGAACAAAGTTTCTGATGCTTCTCTATAATTGTAATTTTAATATATTATTCTTATATGAAAGTATTAATTACTCCTAAAGTTCATGAATTTTTGTGTTTATTTATGGGATAGATAGATAGATAGATAGATAGATAGATAGATGGAAAGATAGATAGATAGATAGTTCTCACTACCTGCCATAAGCTTCCACAATAGTGTATGATCAGAGGTCCAAGCACAAGCCCCTTGACCATAGACTGAAATCTTCAAAATTACAAGCAAAACTTCCTTATAATGTTGATTTATCTCACATATTTGTTACAGAAACAGAACAACTGACCAGCACATTAACCTTGTTTCATGGTTGTTTTTACTTAAATCCAGCTGAAAAACATGACCAAGAGTATTTACTGTAATTCAGAACAGCACGGAAGCTTATGCTTTGCATATTTTATCTGTATCTATTCAGTAGGGTATATCAGTAATTTCTTGTGACTAGAAATAATTTCTAAGTACTCTTGTGCTAGACCAGAGTCCATTTTATAATAGGAAATTCACTAATGAAAATAAGAAAAATGTGAGAATGTATGGAAAGGATAGTATTCAGAGTGCTAGAAACCAAACCAAGAACATCAGAGAGCCTGCTTGTTTAACATCAGATCATACACCTGCTAGATGACTCAAACTTTCTTCCCACTCAGCACAAGTCTCTGAACAGCAGTGGAGAAAGAGGGATTGTGACTTTAAGTCTTGTAAAGGAGTAGGGGAGTACGTGAGTTCACCTAGGGACTTGATGAACTTCCAGATGTACAATCTGAATATTGAGGCTCAGTTGTGTGTATAGAACACAGATCCATTAAAACCTAGAATTAAAGTGGATTACAAATTCAAAATCTATTTATGTTACCTACTAGGCTTGATAAACCAAGAAATTCCCTCTGCAACCAGTTTCTGCAAGGAATCTAGTTACTGCAAAATTGTAATTAGTTAGAATATCTGTCACTCTGTTTCTTGTTTCGTTTGAGATGGAGTCACTCTAGAATAGAATATTCTCCTATGGTTCTTTGCCTACTTTCTTTTGAAGTAGAGTCTCTGACTGAGCATGGAGCTCATGATTTCTGCTAGGCTGATCTCCAGCAAGTCAGAGAGTACTTCATGTCCCCATTCTCTTCAGTGCCAGCTTACAGCCATGTTCTCCAATGCTTGGCTTTCACCTAAGATACTGGGATCCAAATACTTGTCCTCAGTTTTGTGTAATAAGTCCTTAACCACTGAGACATCTATCTAGACAACTTATACCATGTTTCTAATAAGAAAAATACTTCAGAGAAAATTGTGGGCGATGTGAGAGTAAAATTATGAAAGAGCAGAGAGGGTATGGACTCAAGTCTGAGAGGCTGTGTTGAAAGCTTCATGGAGGGAGCCATGTTTCAGTTGAGACTTTAAGGAAAATCTCAACAGTGCTTTAAGTGAAAAACTCTTATTATAATTCAGCATTATTTCTCTCCCCTTCTCCCATCACTGTGTATGTGTTGCTGAGGATAAAAACCTAAAGATGCCCAACTGTGACCTTCTCTTTTCCCAGGGACCTGTTGGCCACTGGTCCTTAAGGACAAAGGGAGCAGAGGTTAGGGATGAGGTTAGGGTTTGGAAGGCATGAATAACAATGGATAGATTGATTTCTAGGATCAGCTTCAGTCAGATCCCTCAACTTTATATGTGGTAAACAAGGGCTATACAAATCTTGGGGAGTGGGTAGAGAATTCCAAGGCAGATGTACAAATTGGCTAAGACAGAGGTCTGGGAATTCCTCATTTGCATAAAACAGAATTCCAAGAATCTGCCAGGCAGATTCTTATCAGGAGAAAAAATGTTAATTGTACCTGTAATCTGGCTATGGGCTACATGACTTTCTTCAGAAGATTTTTGGGGTCATTGGCAGGAAGGACTGGTGGTGACAAAGTACCTGATTATAATACATAGGAAGAGCTGAGGTGAACTTATTCACTGAATCATGTAGCACTTGCAGAAAACTTTACACAGGGTTATCATCTAAATAAGGTCAGGCACCTGTGCTTAGAGTCACTCTCCAGATAAGATCAGGCAGAGAAGAGGAGAAGAGGAAGCGCCAATGAGAAGGGGAGTCCTCCATTTTGTCCTGAGAACTTATCTGTACATGGCAGCCTAAGACCTTAATAACAGGGTCTTCCAACAACCAACCTGTCAAGTAAGTGCTCTAAGGTGAGCACTTACTTCATAGTATGACCATGTGGTCATGGTGGTCTTCTCCCACAGGTTTTCCAAAGGAATGTTTTCCATAAACACAGTTTTCATGAACCCAAGGATTCAGAAGTAAGGAAGCACAATACTGTAACGTAGAAGGGGAAAAAGCAAGTAGAGGACTATTGAGCTTGCTGCTTGTAATAATTGGCGTTCTCTAGAGGAATACCCATCATACTGCTAAAGGCAACCAATAGTATTCAAACCCCTAGGAAGTGTAATGAGTTTACCTTAGACTATTAACAAGATTACTCTCTATTTCCGGTTACATTTTATTGAGAAACAAAGGGGCTCTGTGATAACAGAGGTGGATGTCTGTAAAAATCAAAGATCAGGTAGGAGTGTGTTCAAGGAATGGCATTACCATGTAGTAAATATGGACTTTGATATAATAGTTTACTGGGGCTGAAGCTAAATCAGGGGTAGCTGAAAGGTTATGTCATGTAACACCAAAGCTTTTCCAAGATGCTTGGAATTAGGACAAAAGGTAACATCTTTTCTTGTATTATTCCAACCATTCCTTTCTACCTGAAACAGTTTTTTCTTTCCCTCCTTCCTGTTTGTCTAAGCTCAAACTTATCATCTAAGGCACAGAAGGCATAAAATATTAGCTGAACAAATAGCTGGAATATATGTTGCATACAACTTGGACAGCTACATATCAGTGTCTGCATTTTTCTGTTTACTTGCATGTGTTAGTTCAGCAACCTTCCTGAATGGTAGACATTGAGTTGGGTTATAGAATCAGGCAAGGAAATAAGTACATAAGAAGGTAAAAAGAATTTTGTCAAAAAGTTACAGTCAGGTAAATTAGTAGAGCCTTCTTTCATCCAATTTATCTTTGTTTTCCATGTCTCTCCTGATTATACCTTATATATCCAAGCCACTTCATCAACTGCCAATCCCTATGTTACATTAAAAGTATTATTAGAATATATGTGATATTATGATGCTGTTAGTTAAGGTTTTGATTGTTGTATTGAAATGTGAAAAACAAAAGCAGCTCCAGGAAGAAAGAATTTATTTCATCTTACAGCTTGGAGTCCATTGTTCATGAAAGTCAGGGTAGAAACTCAAGGCAGGAATCAGGAGGCAGGAGCTGATACATAGGCCATAAAGGGGTGCTTCTTACTGTCTTGTTCTTCCTGGATTGCTCAACCTGCTTCTCATAGCATCTAGGACTACCAACCTAGGAGTGGCACTGCCTACACTGATCTGGGGCTTCTCACAAGAGTCAGTTAAAAAAATGGGCAACAGGCATTACAGGCCAATATGGAGAGAGAATTTTCACTATGTAGGTTCCCTCTCCCAAAATGACTCTAGTATGCATCACATTTTCATGAAACTGGTCAGTAACACGATTTTCTACCTTTTATATTTATATCTTTTCCTCATGTTAGTTCCTTGAGGGCAAAGCTATGGCCATGTGTTGTTCCATATCCAAGATCGAGAAAAGACACATGGGTATCTTTGAGGATGGAATTTGGTGATGATTTTGATTTTTGATTAGACCCGTGAACACGTTTTTTTCTGTGAGATTACCACAGCAGTATCACCTGATGCTAATGCAGGTCTGGCATATGACTGTCCTTCTCAGGATGATATTAGAGCTTTGTTAAAAGAATAATGAATAACAAAAAAGGCAGTGGAACAGTGTTGTTAAGAAATCTTTGTAATGTTTTCAGGGGTGTTTTATTGAACTTAATAATGGGTGGAAGGGGCCATATTTAAGAAACAATATGCAGTGGACTTAAAGCTGTCCAGTGGAGGGGTCCGTGTAAGCTCTGCTATGGCCAGAGAAATGAACCATGAGGGGCAAGAAGGAAGCCTGCTTCAGTGCAACTTAGCTAGCTAAGCTGGTTCAAAATTCTGGAGTGTAACATCAAGCAGTTTATTTTTGACCCATTTATATGACAGTAAAACTTTGGATTATGGTCTTCTTGTGACAAATATCAAAATAAAGCTTAGGGTATGACTATGTCAAAATCCCTTTACAAAGTACCTGTGACGTCTTCCACAAGAATTTTTTAATTAATTATTTTTTTATTTATTTACATCTCAAATGTTGCCCTCTGCAGTCCTAGCCACCCCTCACAGAGTTCTTCTCCTCTTCTGCCTCTCCTTCTATTCTGACCAGGTGCACCCTCCATATCTTCCTACCCTAAGAGTCTCTGCAGGATTAGTTTCATCTTCTCCCACTAAGGCCACTTACACTGAAGCCAGAGAAGGCAGTCCTCTCCTACATATGTGCAGGGGACCTCAGAGCAGCCCCTCTATGCTCTTTGGTTGGTGGCTCAATCTCTGAGAGATCCCAGGGTCCAGCTTAGTTGACACTGTTGGTATTCCTATAGGGCTGACATTCCCTTCAGTTCCTTCAATCCTTCCCCTAATTCTTCCATAGGGGTCCCCGACCTCAGTCCAATGCTTGGCCTTATCTGCATCTGTCTCAGTCAGCTGAGGTAGAGCTTCTCAGATGACAGCCATGCTAGGCTTCTGCCTGTAAGTACAATGTAGCATCAATAATAGTGTCAGGGATTGGTGCCTGCCCATGGGGTCTATCCCAAATTGGACTGGTCACTCTCTGGTGGGCCATTCCTTCAGACTCTGCTCCATTTTTGTCCCTACATTTCTTTTAGACAGCAGTAATTTGGCATCAAAAATTTTGTAGATGGGTTGTTGTCCCCATCTCTCCACTGACTACTGGACGTGGTCTATTCAGGTTCCATATCTCCATTCTTAGGCATTTCAGCTAAGGTCACACACACTGACTCCTTGAAGCTTCCCCTATCCCAGGTCTCTGAGACTTTCTAGAGATTCCCCCATACCCTCTGACATTGCGTATTTCCATTCATTCTCCTGGCCCTCTGGGTCTCTCTCCTTTCTCCTCCCATACTTGATCCTTCAGCCTTTCCCCTCTCCCCCTTCCCTCTCCCATCTAGATCCCTCCCTCCCTCTGTCTCCTATGACTATTTTCTTCCCCCTTCTAAATGAGATTTAAGCATCCTTACTTGAACCTTCCATCTTGTTAAACTTCTTAGGGTCTGTGGCGTGACCTAAAAGGACACTCGTGGTATGTACTCACTGATAAGTGGGTATTAGTCAAAAGGCACACAAGAATGGGTTCTATTAACTGAGGAACAATGCTCAGGATTAAGGGGATTTTGGTGAAGCCCAGCTCTATAAAGGAGCAAAAAGACTCTCAGGCTATTAACAACTCCAAGGCTTCTGCATAAGAGACAAGTGTAAATCTCTTCTGTTGAGGAAACAATCCTGCATGTTTAACATTTCTTATTTCTCTAGTACTTATCTGTGAGCCTAAAGACCTTTTATCCTTCTGCGGTACAGATCATTGTGCAACTTAGATATGATTTTACACTACAGATACAATTCATAAGAGCAATTTAAATGTCCTCTTAGCCACAATAAAAAGATTAAAAGAAATATAGAAAGTTAAGTTAGTAATATAGCCTATTTAGTTCATTATATAAAAATATTATCATTTTAGATTTTCATCATTGGTAAAATTATTAAGGAAATATTTTAACACACCATGTCCAGAAATCTGTTTAAGACCAATTTTTTCTTTTCCAATGGTGACTAACATTTTGCTTTAAAACAACATGTAATTACCTAATTAACACACACTGCTCCTAGTATTATTTTTCACCAGAGCTGCAAATAGAAGACTCTCAGAGATGAAGACCTGTCCACTACAGAGGTACGTGTTTGCAGACAGGACTTAGTGTATATCCATTGGTCTATCTTTGTTCAACAGGTCACATACTGAACAACTGTCCAAATTCATTTTATTTTCCCTAATCAGTTTGCAATATTTGTCAGTGCTCTACACCAACTCTTTCTTGATTATGTGTTTTGAATCTGATTAATTTTGTTTGAAATAATGTAATTTCCTTACCATTCACTTCCTACAAAGCCTGACTCTAATCTTCCACACATGAAACTACCCCTGAGCCTGTGAATCCTTATGGCTGTTATTCTGTTGGTCAGCTATTACTATCCACCTGCAAGTATTCCTTCCAAACAATTTCAATACATAACAGGGATATCATTTGGGGCCACTCATGAGCATTTTTATGTGCTTTTGCTGTCTCTCCAAATGGATTCCATAATTTTAAAAGATGAAAATTATTTTTTAATTTATTTTATCATTCATTATTCATTCATTTGGTGTGTGTGTATGGTATATGTACATGTGGGTATGGAGTGTGCACACATTTGTGCTGAGGACAGGTGTCCTGATCCATCACTCCTAGTCTTATTCCCTCAAGACCAGGTTTCTTACTGAACCCTGAGCTACACTGGTGGCCTCTATGCCCCAGTGGTCCTCCTGTTTCTATTCCCACAGCACTGCCATTGAGGCAGCCTTTGTTTATTCCTTTTACATGAGCATTGGGCATCTATGTTCAGATCGTCATTCTTGTGCATCGGATGCTCTCACCCTCTGGACCTTCTCACAGCCCTTTGCTTTTTGTATGAGATGATCATGACTTTGAGACATTTCTACTTGGCATAAGAAATTAATATTCAAGGAACTGTGAATTCTTCATAGCTCATAACATTGAGTACTCATTATGTTCTCCTCCACCCCTCATACTGTCTCTTTTTCCAGGTTGTGTTTGTATGTTATTTGATGAAAGACCTGATGTTTATTTTTACAAACATCTCCAGAAGAGAGTTGGTAACATGTAAATATTTATGTGATTAACCAAACTGATTTTATCAAACCAGAACAACCTGTGATAAGTTAAATAACAGTTTTCCAAAGGGATCTGTGTCCTGCTTTGTGCATATGATACCTTATGAGCAAAAGACTTTATTTCTAAATCAAATACCTTGAAATGAGAGACTATCTTGATGACTCTAAGTGCTGTCCAGTAGAATCACAAGGCCTTAGATGTGAAGGAAGACAGGACACCCAGGGAGAGACACATGTGATGATAGAGGTCAGATAAAACAATACAGGTGCTAAGCCATGGGATGCCAGTAATTTTGGAGGCTACAAGACTCAAGAAATGGATTCTCTTGAGTCCAGCAGAATATAGCTCAGAGACAGCCTGACTGAGTTCAAATATCCACTTTGGCTTCTAGAACTATCTGACATAAACTTTGGGTTGTTCTTACATCTCTAAATTTGTGGCATTTAATTCTAGGTAAAATGGGAAACAAATTATGTATAAGGTTTAAACTGGATTTGTTATTTGTTGTGATATTTTATTTCCTTTTTACCATTCCCTGAGATCAGAACTATTTTTTAAAATATAACTAACATTGGTGCACCAATGAAAATTGGTGTACCAATTTTCATTCATACAAATGATATTAAATCACTCAGTGTTTCACAATATCTTTTGTTTTAACCTAAGTACAATTGTAGTTGTCTTTCTTATTATTCTTCCTTATGGATAAACTACATTTATCTAGGAACTTAAACACATTTCCGAGCTAGCACTAGGATGCTTTAAAATTTTTTGGCCATAACAAAACACTACAATTTCATTTATAATTTTTGCAAGTGTAGTATATTTGTAAATAAAAGCACAATATATCAAGTTCCAATAGCTTTCAATTGTGTATACCTTGATACTTTTAATAGATTTACCTTTCTTTCTGGGAAATAAAAATTGCTGATATTAATATTATAACCCGGTCCTACAGGGATCTAAGTGCTAAAAGTGACTATTTGAGAAGCTACAAAGAAAATATAAAATCATTTTTATAAAGTGTGTATAGATTATACAGTTTAAACATTGATAGTTTGACTCGTTAAGACCACACATAGACAGTTCCTAAGTTACAATGATTTTAAACACATATAAATGCAAAAATGAAAAGGAACTTACACCCTGTGGTGTATTGCATTGTTACCCTAAGGTGTTCAGCAGTTTAGGAGTAATAAATATGTTTCTGATTTACCATAGCTTCAATATACAATGTACATATCAGCATGTAATTCAATAGTATGACTTGGACCATCTCTTTTGTATCATTTTATCTATCTATTACCTATCTATCATTTATCTAATCTATCATCTGTCTTACATATATATTATAATAACGCTGTAAGACTTTGAAAGATATTGTCTGCTAAGTAGAACAATGACTTTAGTAATATTGCACAGTAGTTTTATAATATAAATTAGAGCAAACTACAGCTTTGTAGGCAGTGTAACCCATAGTAAATTGGTCTTTCCAGGGCTGTAATCTAACTTACATTTAACTTCTCTATCAAATGTCAATTAGATTCTTTACTAGAGTAGAAGGCAGTATGCTTTACAAAGAACTTGCACACTAGATCCAGACACATTTATGGTCCACAAAATATGTGAGTAGAAATATGTTTTCATATTTTTCATACCTCTGATGGGTATTTTGGCTAATGTCATCCATATTGGGTCCTAGAAGCCACTCACAATGTGGCATCTGGGACTTTGTATTGGTTCCCTCCATTCTCCACCCTATACTGCTGCATAATTCTATTCATTCTCCTTGCTCTCTGGACTTTTCTCCTGTCTCCCCCATACCTAATCCTGCATCCCCTTTCCCCTTTCCTCCCTATATCCCACCTAAGTCCCTCCATTCCCTCTACTTCCCATGATTATTTTGTTCCCCCTTCTAAGAGTGATTGAAGCTTCCACACTTTGGTCTTCTATCTTGTAAAGCTTCATATGGTCTATGAATTGTGTTGTGGATATTCTGAACCTTTGGGCTAGTGTCCACTTATCAGTGAGTGCATACCATGTATTCCTTTTGGGTCTGGGTTACCTCACTCAGGAAAATATTTTCTAGTTCCATCCATTTGCCTGCAAAACTAGTAAAGTTGTCATTTTGATAGCTGAATAGTATACCATTGTGTAAATGTACCACATTTTTTGTATCCATTCTTTGGTTGATGGATATTTGGGTTGTTTCCAGCTTCTGGCTATTATAAATAAGGCTGCTATGACCATAGTAGAGCACGTGTCCTTGTTATATGTTAGAGATCCAGAAAAAACCCATATACCTATGGTCACTTGATCTTTAACAAAGAAGCCAAAACCATAAAATAGGAAAAAGGAAGCATTTTTAGTAAATGGTGCTGGTTTAACTGGCAGTCTGCATGAAGAGGAACACAACTGATCCATTTCATTTATAAAGCTCAAGTCTAAGTGGATTAAAGAGCTACACATAAAGTCATATACACTGAATCTAATAGAAGAGAAAGTGGGAAAGAGCCTAGAATACATCGGCCCAAGGGAATATTTCCTGAACAGAACACCAATGGCTCAGGCTCTAAGATCACCAATTGACAACACAACTGAAAAGCTTCTATAACACAAAGGGCACTATCAATAAGCCAAAATGGAAACCTATAGATTAGGAAAATATCTTTACCAGCCCCACATCCTACAGAAGGCTAAGATCCAAAATATACAAAGAACTCAAGAAATTAAGACTCCAGAAAACCAAATAACCCAATTAAAAAATAGGGTACAGCTCTAAACAAAGAATTCTCAACTGAGAAATCTCAAATGACCAAGAAGCACCTAAAGAAAAGTTCAACATATGTAGTCATCAGGGAAATGCAAACCAAAAGGACCTTGAGATTCCACCTTACACTAAACACCATGGCTAAGATAAAAAACTCAGAAGACAGCAAATACTGGCAAGGATGTGGAGAAAGAGGACCACTCCTCCATTGCTGGTGGGATTGCAAGCTGGTATAACTACTTTCTAAATCAATCTGATAATTCCTCAGAAAATTGGAAATATTACTACCTGAAGACCCAGTTATACCACTACTAGACATCTCTACTTATTTCCATTGATGTCCAGTGTTTCTTTTCTTTAGTTTATTGACCTCGACCCTTCATATCTTCCTCCTTCCATTTTCCTGTCTGCAATATAAAATAAAACCACCATTGTCAATGACATTTATTGTCAATGACATTTAGTTGTAATAATTAGGTCAAGAGACATATATGATGTTTGCTTTCTGATACTGTGTTAGCGCATAATCTTTATCCTTTCATATTGGTGTTTTGTGTGCTAAGGCATTTTGTTGAGAGACACAGGGTGATATACATACATACAAAATGACACTGTGTAATTAATACCATTTAGCAAAGTGTTGATAAATATGAATAAAATAAATAGTTATTTTTTGAATAAAACTTCCCTTTCAACATTTCAAATGTAAAAAGTAATTTATAATCTATATTTACCTTGCATAGTAGGATACAATGAATCCTTTAAATTATGTCCTAGTTTATCATTTTGTTTGCTGAAAACTGGTGATCAGTCCAGCCATTAGGAATATCTGAGAAATGCCAAGAAGATGAGCTCATCAGATATACTTAGCTCTTACATGTCTGTTTTCTCAAACAGTTTTTCTGTTCTCATACCAGATAACTTGCCTTGTATTTTTTCTCCCTTGTGTTGTATCTATGAAGTCATGGAGTCTGGCTGTGGACATATCTGGACTTAGTCTGCCTCTGACACTCATTGGTTGATCTTTGTTCAGCATCAGCTTCTACTCTGATAACCTACAATACATTATCTTTGCCTGGGCTGGACACCCAGAACTCTCAGAAGTTGGGAGAAAGATGGATGAAATGTTTCTGTGTTTGTATAAATTGTTCTCAGACATCTCTTATACAAAACAATTTGTTGAGTCATGTCTGGAATATGGCCAGATAAAAGCTATAGGATTGCTTCTCTGTTTTAAACCAACACAGGCTTATGGATGCTCAAACAGTCTTACTTTCCTTATTTTCTTCACTACTACCATAATCTTACTTTAAAAGATGTCCAGAGACCAAAACAGAGAACCTATGAATTACTCTATGTTGTTAATGCTTTCATTGTTAGTTGATATTAAACCTACCCTATCTGTATGTCAGACTTTCCATGATGATCCAGCTTGTATCATTTTAGGGACAAGGATTTGAGACAAACTTTGCCATGCTTGCATTTGTTCCCCCCACATATGTGCTTTCACATCCCAGATTTGTATTGTCTCTACCTCTTAAGGGGTAACATCTTCTCAGTACACAATCACTTGAAAGAGAAACTGAACTTGCAATGCATGAATAAAATAAAAGAGCTCAACATTTATGCTGTGCAAATCTATATGAATATGTCAATAATTATAAGCTTCAGTTATTATGAATAATCTCATAGATGTGGGCAGAGGGAAATTTTGAAGGTAAAGTAGGAGCATACGGAAAACAGATGTGGAACCCAGATTTCTTTATCCAGATGAAACACTGTGAATTATTAACTACAGTGACCTATCCATGAACCTTGGTGGAGATAATGAGAGTAACAATCAGTATTTATTGTGTCTTTAGTATGTGCCAAATAACTGTCCTAAAACCCTAAATTTGCTTATTTGTTCATAATAACAACCCTAGAGTATAGGTGTGTGACAGTTCATGATGTGGATTAAGTCAGGTGAGGCTCTATCAGTTGTGAAGGTAGCAGAGTTGAACTTCAAGTATGATAGCTCAGAGCTGTCTATAATAATGGACTCAAGGATTAAATTGAATCAAGTGGAAAAATTGGGAAAGTAAAGGACAACAGAAATCTATAGATGACAGCAACCTTGCTAGCAGCTGTTCAAACTGGTACCCAGCTTCAGGTGAAATGTTTACATAAAGAGTAGGGTATGCAATGTAAGAACAAAGACAATGTGACATTGAGAAAAGTGGTTTGATTGAGGAACTGACTTCAACCATTTCAAGAAACTGACCACACTTGACGACAGGACAGAGCACTGAGCAAAACCCATGACCAAGCAATAGACAGGATGCTACAGACCTCTGAACTGAAACGGAAGTGAGATGAAGAGAGTGGGCAATTTCAAGGAAGCTACACATGTGGAATCAGAAGGATGATGACAATGATGGCTTATTGCATCAGAGTATTAGGAAAATTCTCTGGTTTTCCCCAGCTGAAGGAGTACAACAGAACATCCCCAGTTCTCCAGCGATCCACTCCAGCTAGGCTGCTTCAGTACTTTGATGCAAATTTTATTTTCCCTCTTTCTAACAAAAGCTTTGACAAAAAATAAATAAATAAAGGAAGATCTTAGTTTCAAGATAATTGCTCTTTAGAAATTACATGTACTACATACCTGTGGTGACTGAAAAATAAAGATGTCAAGTAGTTTGAAACAGCATGCACATTTACTGCAATATGTATTTGTTATAGTAATAATTAACAATAATAATAATGAGGGGGTCAGGAAAAGAAAAAAGGGACAAGGAATATACAAAAGTAACACTTGCATATCATTATCTCCAAAATTTTAACTGCCCTCAAAACTATATTTCAAAAATTTTTAACTTTATTTTAAAAGATTTTATTTATTATGTTTATTTATGAGTGATTTCTTGCATGTATGGCTATACACCACATGTGTATAGTGCCCACAGAGGCCAACAGTGGGTGTCTAATACTCTGGAATTGAGTTACAGAGTGTTGTGAGCCATTATGTGGGTGCTGGGAAATAAATCCAGGTCTTCTACTATAATAATAAACACTTATAGCTACTGAACCTTCCTTTCAGGCCTCAAAAGTTTCTAAAATATTTTAAGTTTTCTTACCAGTTCAGGTGATACTAGTCGTCTCTGCTCTGGATTGTTGTGTTGCATAAAAATTCAGCCAATTCGAAGTTTAAATTCCCCATTAGAGCTGAGTTTACTACTGATAATAACCCTTGACCCCTTGTCAAGATGTTATCCATGGAGGAGATGGTGAAGTCTCCCTATGCCTCAATATTTTTATTCGTCAAACAGAACAATGACATCTCAAAGAATCGTCCATTTAAAACAAAGTGAGAAACTGTACTTAATAGGAGGAAATTCATATCTGTTACCATATACATAGACAACTACTTGTGTCTTTAGAAGTCACAGTCCCTAAACGAGAACGAACAGTCATTTTCCTAAAGCAAAATAATTTCAAACAGTACTCTAAAAATACTTACCACAATAACTACATATAAGCATATCTCTCAGCTCTATCCAAGAACCTTCTTTTTGCAGAAGATGAAAACTATTAAAGAGATCCATAACTGGACAAAGTACAGAGGATAAGTCAATTTTGAGGAGCCAGCCTTGACTGATACATCTACAGAGGAGCCCTTACACCTACATGTCGGAGCATGCATGGAAAGACTGTAAGAGCCAGAGGACCAGGACATGTGTTGCATATAATACCTTCTAGACATGACAAGGAAGCTTAAAAAATCTTACTAATATAGTTATTTAAGTAAGATCTGCATAATGACAGTACAGTTGACATGCCAACATGGGTAGGGGAGATTTTGCAAGATCCCTACCCACCGTGAGATGTACAACTACAGGAAATCAATACTACGGAAAGGATCAGTTTTCTCCAGAGATACACTCCTTAGTAGGTTAAAAATCCCAAATTGTCATCCTTAAAAGCATGTATGTATGAGAAACACTAAATAGACTCCACAGAAATATGTATGTATATATGCATGTATGTCTATAAGTGTGTGTGTGTGTGTGTGTGTGTGTGTGTGTGTGTGATTAATCAGGCATTTGAAGTAAAAGGGGGACATAGGAGAAGTTGGTTGTGAAGGAAAATGGTAGAAAAGATGAAAATAATGGTAGAAAATATGAATGCAGTGTTCTTGTATAAAAATGTTAAAATAAAATAAATAAATTAAATTAAAAAGAAAAGCATAGTATCTAACCACATTGGTTGGTTTTATTTTGTCTCTCTCTTTTTTCTTTTCCAGGGTGTGTTTTATTATCAACTTTATCTTAGGAAATTTCCATAAGATAAATTTGGTAGCCTATCATGGGTTTAAAGTCACAAAAATAAACATATAATATCAGACCCATTTAATCCAGCATACTGGAAGAAGTCTCACATAAGTCACATACTGTAAATTTTCTAATGATTTTTGTTGATCCATTGAATGCTTGGAAGAAAGGACATGTGATATCTAATGCCTGCAGGATAACTGGTCATTTAATCTCAGTAATAAAAGACAGCACATGGAGTAGAATATAATTAAAAAAAATACAAATTCTGTTATTTATTCCTACTAGCAGTTGTGTTGCAATTAAAATGGCAAACTGTGATGTTAGTAAAATATCTCAACAAAGCTCTGAAAACATGAATAGTTAAGTTAACAAACATATTTGAATAAGAAATTTTTGAATAAGGAAATAGTTTAAGAAGAGCAAAGTAGAATTTGGAGAATGTCTTGATATCAAAAGTTATGGTAGTATGAGTGCATCTACTATGCACACCTGTCAGTTAGCAATAACTTTTACACAAAATAATGAAAATGCATCTCATATATTTAGTTACTTGTAAAAGATGGTATGGCTTCCTTAATGGTCTAGAAGATTTCTTTTTAATTATTGCAAGGTATCCATATCCCTTGCAGGTAACATTTTCTGTGACTATAAGTGTGAAAAGTTGAATACTGTGTAAGGTACAATGTCACTGTACCTGCTCACAAGAAAGAAAATATTAGAAAATCCTCTGAAGCATGTATTCATTTTGCTTTGGTTTTTTAACATGGAATATGCAGAATACTTTGCCCAAGATCACACAATAAGTGACTGAGGAGTACTTCTAAGCTACACATGAAAATTCATAATCTAGAGTCTATCTTTTAAAAATGAATAAAATATGTTTACATGCACATTTCAATCATATTATTTCTTCTCCTCCAACTCCTCCCAGCTCTTCCTCACCACCCTACTGACCACCAGGCCCCATGCCCAGGGGTAGTTGTCAGCACAAACAGACTCCACGGGTTTGTGTTTGTGTGTGTGTGTGTGTGTGTGTGTATGTGTGTGTGTGCACATGCGCATGTGCACGCACACACACTAGCACAAGCTTTTTGTTTGTTTTGAAGCATACATCAGTATTCCATAATCCTTTCTGCTCCATGGGTCAAGATCACTGTCAGCCAGTGAAATAGAATGCAGCATCCCAGGGAACAGCAGCATCTTCATTGTTATGATCTTGCATGCTGATTCATGCATACAGGAGATTTTGTGAGGCTCTGTTAGAGAACTGCAGTGCTCTATGCACTGCCTTGGGAAATGACTCTGCTGTGAGATAAGAGTCTCAGCTGCGAAAGCTGTATGGCCTTTTCCAGCCTGTGTCTCTCTTTCCTTGATTATCTTGTCAGGTTGATCAACCCACGATGTTCTTACATTCATACAATGACGACAGCTTTCCTTTTAGCTGTTCACGGGTTTCCTGCCTGGTGGTCCTGTCTCTACTCCTTAAATTGATTCATAAGAAAAGAATTATCTTGGTGCATGGTATAAAGCTCAGAAAACCAAGAAATAATAGACATGGGAGTCACTTCAGCTGACTTCACTAACAGTTTATTTTTTTGCTACTTCAACAAATGTGATCTGTGATGTGATTTACAGTTTAGAATGAAACAGTTTGCACAATGAGAAGAATATTTACATATAGTTATATTTGCAAATATAAATACATTCGCATATGAATATGTTAAACTATATGTTCTGTGTGTGTGTGTATGTGTGTGTGGTGTGTATGTGTTTCCTAGAATTTAGAAGTTTCTAAATTGTCATATTTAGTGAGAATTGTATAAGTTGCCATATGGTCTCCTGATTGCTATGATTCATTGCATTGCCCACATATAAAGGAACTGGAACCTTATGTAACTTTGCAAAAACTATTTTGTAGGAAGGGAAATAGGCTAAAGATCAAAGAAAGATGGCTGTACCTGCCAATTTGTGAACTATGATTTTATAGTCATTAAATTATTTACATATTAGAATATTAGACAATATTTAGACAAATGATTCATCATGCAGTAAATGCACACATTTAACTATATCAATATCAATACTCTGCAACTAGTTAGTGCATGTTTGTGGATGGACGTCTGCAGAGGGGATTTCATACAAGGAAGATCACAAAGAATTGCTTTCTGTCATAGAGGCAACTGCTTACAGACATTAGTCAGGCACTTACTTCTATGGTCCAAGTTGAAATCATCTAATTAAAAGTAAAGCTCACATTCTGAGCTTTCTGAGAACAGAGGTTAATCTAATGAGATAACCTAAGTTCAAGCCTAAACTTCCACTCTTATTGGCCTCATGGACTAAGGTGCTTATTGTTTCTAGACTTCCACTTCTTCATATGCAAGGTGGAGATCCTAAGAGTCTATGCCTTATCTATTAATTTTGTACCATAGGTGCATTTTGGACTACAGCCAGCATAATGTAGTCTCTTTAAGAGACGTATAATGTTTTTGGGCATCTATCTGTTGGTGTGTAGCAGTACTAAAATAGAGAGATTCCTCATGGGGTTTAAACTTTAAAAGAGTCTTCATGGCTTATTGAGTAAAAAATTACCTGGGTTAATTAATGGACAATTGCCTCAAGAAAAAAATTGGTGGTACCAATGTTTTACATGTTACAAAAGACTTTGGTATAGTTAAATTAAATGATCTCAAATGTTTGCTTATATCCACACTGCCCAGGCCATGAATACAGAACATCTGAAAAGATGGGGAGAAATAATATTTCTATCTGAATGTTGGCTATTTATCTTTCAGAAGCTAGCCTTATTTTTAGTTAGGCATATGAACTATAATCAGATAATAAAGGGTGTTTAAATTTTTACAAAAACACTTTTGCTGTTTGAAGATGGCCTAAATCCTCTTGTGACTGCATTTGGATATGTGGGATGAGGGAAGTGGGTGAACAGAGGTGCTTCTACACCCCAAAGGAAGGATGTTCTTATGAAGGCTGGTGCTTTGTTGAAGAATTCAATGTGGTGGCCAGTCTCATTTTTTTCTCCTATATTTATGCTGGTTTTCTTTGAATAGACATAAGAACAGGAAGACTGCCCTTCTGAACCTCCTCTCTGTCAAAGGATTTCTAGGGATTTCCAGCATGTGGAGGAAGATCAGAGTCTTTGTGGAGCTCCTGCCAAGTGGCTGAAGCCAGAGACTTCCCACACTCCCCAGGGTCTCATCAATTCTTATCAGAGATGCAGGGACAGTGGTGGCAGGCAGCACTTAAACTTCAAGAAAGAAGAGGAAGAAAGAGGAAGAAGGCAACTATTGGGAAACTCAAATCTTCCTCCTGTGTCCAGGAATCAGTTTGTGCACAGGCAAGTGTTAAAGCAGGCAACTCTTGGCCCAGTGGTTTCCCACATATAATCATACTTACTCTATGTTCATCTCATTCAAGGCAGGCAATTGGAGCTCAGAAATTAAGGAGGATTTATTAGATTTTCAAAGCTCTTGACCTTCCTTCATTGTCTTTAAAATCTAGTCCCATTCATTCAACATTTTAGGTGCTTGCATGGCTAACAAGGTTCAGCTCCCTCGTTCAATATGCTGAAGGCTTCTTGGAGGGCTTACAAAGCATTTTGAAGAGTTAAATGTAAATGAATCAGGAACACATGGATTCAATTTCCCTGGAAATCCACATGTGCTGGGAAATGAAGGGGGGCAGTGTCTGGCCAAATGTGCTTTGATTTATCTGACCCCAAAATATACCCCTCCTTTTTGCTTTCCTCCCCTCAAAATCATTTGAAAGTTTGGTTAATGTCAAAGCATGGCTGAGTTCTTGAGACCCTTGCAATTTGGACGGGTTTGAGTTCTTAGAAAGGGCATTCAGAGAAGGCTTGTCCCACCTTTAAGCCCAAGGCTCTGTCACGTGGTTTTCTTCTAGTTAATGGGGTTAAATTAAGGCAAGGATATGATGATGTTGGTTCAGTCACAAAGCTAACTACCTCCGCAACCCATGGAAACTCCACTTCCTGCAGTGAACATTTTCATGCAGATGATAAACTCTATTCAATGTTTCTGCCCCCCCATAAATTAGCTTTCTTTTCCTAGGAAACCACTATTTGAGTGTAGGATTAGAATTATCTACCACCAACGTCTGCGCCCCATCCCCTGCTCCACAGTCTCCAAAGACCACTTCTCTAATAATATATTTAATGCCCATAACTGCACCATGCACAGAGTGTTGAAGATGAGCTCACTTACAGACTATTTAGGACTCTTAGACAGAAACATGTCTTCATGTAAGAGGATCCTGGGTATTGATGGCAAGAAAATGTCTCAGAGGTCTCCTGTGCTTGTCAAGAGGGATTTAGACTCCATTGCTCCAGTTCTCATAGAAATATATATATTCATATA
>NW_022196913.1:94555203-94585472 GCF_008632895.1 Mastomys coucha
ATATATATATATATATGAATTTATAACAGGTTAGAGAAGAGAAAGCTGCTGTTTTAGATTTCAAGTCTCATCATACACAGTGGTTAGCCTGTTTGTTGGGAGCAAAGTACTGTCTGCAGCATTCGTCTGGGAGAAAGAAAAAGCTGGATCAAGTGTCTATGCTTTGAACTTCTTATCAGGTCGAACTGGTCTTAGCCCTGCTTCCTGCTCCTCCACAGCCTTTAGTGAAGTCTACCAAGCCAAATGACCATGTATTTCCTTCCCTGCTATGCTTCAGCCTCCCTGCCTGCCTCAAAGTTTCCTTGATGTGTTGAGTTTCTATCATAGGTTGTGATTTTTGTTGAGTATCTTTGTATGTGGTGACCACCAGAGGGAGCCCCTGGACTGAGGGTGAGAGCAGTAAGCAGGCATTTCCTGAATCAGGCTAATTCTCCCAGGGAAGTTTGTACTAGGCTTTTGGATGAGTTTCAGGCAAACTTGTCCCTGTGTGCGTCCATACCTGTGTACCTTCATGCCTGCATGCATGTGTGTCTCTCTTTGTGTGTTTGTGTACTTGTATGTGTATTTGTGTCTGTGCTTGTGTTTTTGTGTGTATGCGCTTGTGTTTTTGTGTGTATGCATGCGTGTACATGCATGTGTGGGGTAGTGATGTGTGTGCATGCATGTGTGCGTGTGTCAGATGGTCAAAATGTTTCTATTGATGAGTTATTTTAGTGTTAAGTCCAAACACTGATGCTAGAATCCCTTCAGAGGTTTATAGGTCTTAGAAAGCCACTAGCCATAATAATCAGTGAATAAGATGTCTTCATAGAGTATAATTTAAAGACAGTACTGTGGCTGGGAAATCCAGCATCATTTTCCTTTACAGAAAGTGGGTCTACATGCAATTCCAAGATTTGTATTCACACAGTGATCACTCTAGCACACTATCACAGTGAATGACAGAGCAGATTCCATTTGTGCTGTCATTGTGGAACATGTTGTCTTGTGAGGTTAGAAATCACAAGTCAAGTAAGTTGCACTTCCATGGATATACAAAAGAAGTGCCATCAGCACTGATGATGAGTTCCCAATGGATCATAGTCATTCCAGAAAATTAAGTATATTTAAGAAAAGGGTTTTTTTCCATATTTTTTAAGAGAAAGGGAGAGAGAGAAAGAGCATGAAGATCGGTGAGTAGGGAGGATACAAGAATGTGTGCAGGGGAGCGGATCTGGGAGGAATTGGAGTAGTGAAAACAATATAATCAAACATGTGAAAACATTTTAATAGAAGATAAATTCTAAATGGTATGGGTGCACAATTGTCACATTTATCTTTATTTTTATAAATATATATTCTGTGGATGATTATACAAAAGGCTTAAGTTTTTCACAAAGAATTGCAAAATAAGACTTCTCCTCAGCAAAGATTCATGAAGAAATAACGAAGAGAACTGAAACCAAGTGAAATAAATTCAAAGGACAGGTGTATGGTTATTTCATGACTCAAGCTGTGTACTGTGGGTTCTTTGATATTTTGCTCAAGGTGGGTTGTAAGTTTTGTTCTGGTTTTCCCAACAGCCCAGCATAATGAGTAAAATATGATTTAGTGTGTGATTTATAGGCAGGCCTAGCCACATAATTTTCTGGCCTCGGTGCAAAATGAAAATGTGGGGTCTCTTATCCAAAAAGCTGGAAAAATGCCACTCCGTGTAATAAAACATGAAACTTTTCCCTTTCTTCCACGCTCTCACTCTGGACCTGTCATGGTGCTTTTTATTTGTTATTTAATAGTACACTCCCTGGGGCAGGGGATGCTGGCTGGACAAACGCAGACTCTCAGCAACTGTTAGCCTCAGCCCTGACTGGTTGATTGGCTCTGCTGTTGTGTTTTTCAGACATGCACACGGTGCTTGCTATAGGGACAGGAAGTAGGTCTATTCCTCCCATGCTCCACGCTACAACCTTCAAAGAATTGCAAATCCTGGGTTGGAACGAAGCAGAAGGTTTGCTTTCCAGACCCCACAAATGCTGCCAGCCAAGACAGAGGCCACCACTGCTGTGTTTCACCACAGGGTTCATAACTGCCAGACCTGGATCCTCCCTGAATGAGCAAACCCTCCCTGGGTGTGGAGAGATCATTGGCCTGGAAGGCAGAGGACAGGCAGTGCTTGGGTGCAAAAGAGCAAGAGTCGTCATCAGTGTCTGGGTGGAGTGATAAGAAAAAGTTTGGCTATAGACAGAGCAACCGAACACAAGATGAGCAGAAGCCAGGAGTTTCTCTCTCTCTCTCTCTCTCTCTCTCTCTCTCTCTCTCTCTGGGGGGAGGCTGGGGTCTAAACGCTCAGGAATGTGTTACTGTTTTTCACTTAAAAGTATAAATTTTAGCAGTGTATGGTAATTCATGTATATAATCCAACACTTGGTAGGCAGAGCAAAGAAGATTGCTCCAAGTTATGAAGCAAAGAAGATTGCTCCAACATATGTATTTGTTGATATACATAGGATCTATATGACAAATTCTAGGCTGGCCAGGATGATATAGCAAGACTACACTTCAAAAGCAAGCAAATAAAGACTTAATAATACAAATTTAAAGATTCATTTTTTTGTCATAATTTTAAAACAGTGAGTGATGAGCATTAAATGGAAAGCCTGGGTTCTTTCTGAGGGAAAAATCCTGTAAAACTGCACAGGGTGCATGTTCAGAAAACTAGTTCAATCTACAGGCTTTGCAAGTTCAAACCATAACAGATATACTGATTGCTAAAGAGACATCCATTTGGCCTTAGCAATGAGAATGGAAATGTCAGATATGTGTCTTTTAGGTGTCTATGTCAGGAAGATACTATGAGTGCTACAGGTTGGGAAATAGTATTCCCTATGACTCCTTAATTCTTAAATGTATATATTACAAAGGAAGTCTGGCTCCATGTAACGTTGTTTGATGTAGAGTCCTTCGGATGTGGGTAGGTGGCAGGGGAGCTTTTCTGAGTAGGTTTCTGACTTTATAACAGATACTTCCAAGTGTTGCTGTGAATAAGAAGGGAATGGGAATCAATGTAGATGGAACTTAGTTTGCTATCCAGAAGACAGGGAGTGTATTCTGAATGACCAAGCTCCTAATGTAATGAGTTTCTTTGAATTTAGAGGAGAATGAAGGATGGAGACATGTTGATTGTTATCGTCATAGAGGGCTGTATGTACAAAGGCATGTAAATACAATCCACTATCTCCATTTTATTGTTTGTGTGCATATGGTGTTAAGGCTGTCCTCACTGTATTTGACAACCAATGAAGAGGGTCATCCCTGGTTATATCTTGATTTAAGCTTGAGACCTGTGTTTGACCACTTAGCCTCATTTGAATTGTTTCAGTTAAGCACTCTAAGGTTTTCTATTGGTTATAGATACCTCATCTGTATATGATATATCTTCTTTATAACTCTGCAAAATCTTAACAGCCTATTCTGCTTTATGTGGCATGCTAGGCTAGTGTTAGATTATCAAGCATTTTGAGGGAGGGATAATAACTTACAGTTGATACTTAAAAAGTCTTGAGTGTTCATATTTCCTTGGTGATATAGTCTTTCCTTTTATTTTTACATAGGAAATAGGAGTGAAGAATCTGACATGTATCTGAGGTATTTCTACAGCAAGAGAATTTGGCTCATAGGTGCGAACTTACTCTTCTGCCCCATAACAACACAGTGTATCATGACTGCTGCACTCAGGGTGAGAGAGAGGGTTTTATTCATGAGTTTATTCAGGCTTGAGTATAGCACAATAGTAGAGCAGTTCCCTAGACTTTGTATGGGTTTGGGTTCTATTCCCAAGATGTTCAGAACCCTCTTCTCCTTCCCCTTCCCTTTCCTTTTCCCCTTCTTCTCCCCGACCCCATCCTCATTTTCTTCCAATATGTAAAGAAACATCAGGCTATCTCTGACAAAATGAGCATACATCATTTTGTCTGTGTTGCCCTCCATTAAAAACACTAGATCACTGGGTGCAGCAAGTTAATATCTTTATTTTATTTACATTTCAAATGTTGAATTAATATCTATTAATCCTAGGTTTGTTGTATACATTTCTTAAACCAAATAGGCAAAGAATGAAGGAATAAAATGGTAAACTTCATTCATTTTAACATTTTAGTAAAAAATGGCTGAAATAATTCCATATCAGTTAGAACAAGACCACAATTCATAATTGCTTTTACTTGAAAGTGTTATTCCTGAAGACAGTTGGCTGAGAAGTTATTGCTTATTAATACAATTTAGAGAAAAATTGAAATAATATTACCTCAAGGAAATGTACAGGGATACTTCCCTTTAAGCATCACTTTTCAGTAGAAGAACTTTTCATGGCAAATTCTCATTGAGGACTTCTACTCCAGTGCATTTCTGAAGTTTGCTTCAGTCTTCAGTACATATTACCTTACCTCACTTTCCCCTTTCACTGACTGGCGATCTACTATTATTTCATTCTCTACCAAGTCTATTATCCCAATGTGTATTGATTACAGCTTGTCATCTAAAGGACTCATCCTTCCAAGGTCCTTTGTGATCTACATTTTTCTGCTTGTTCTGCACGTTTTCAATCAGTCACTGTTCCAAGTCCATCTAGAATGTTGATCATGCCCTTCTTTCCTGACAGTTTTGTCCAATATGTTCTTCTCCACTTGGGAAGACCTCATGACTCCTTCTCCTCAGCTGAATTTTTCCTAATTACACTTTCTGTAAAGTTTCACTTATTACAAAACAAACAAACAAATGAACAAATAAACAAAAAACCTTGGTTTCTCATCCTAATATTGTTTCAGCAATATGTGCTTGATCAAACTTCTTCTGCTAGATTCTTTGTATCCGATATTTTCATTTATGTTACATTTTATCTTGATAAATCTTTTTTTTTCAAGACATATGCCCCTTTTCAGGTACAGAGTGATTGGATAGATGAGTTCCTCTGTTCTGCTGTTTGCTTACTAAAGCCTAGGTATAAAAGAAATTCAGCAAATATTTAATTTAGCAGTAAGCAGGTATAATAACCTGCCATAATATTTTTGTATTTGTCTGGTTATTGTTTTATTATGGGTTATTGACAAACAACAAACTCAAAGAACAGTGAGAATAAAGTTTATTATACTCACCTGTCTTCCTTATATGTTCAAAGTGCTTTTCGGAGTGATTAGTGGATTTTTAAAAGTACATCAACACCATAATCCTCTTTCAAAAAAAAATGCCAAAGGTCTCCTTACAATTGAATGTTATAGCAAGGATTAAAATGCTGCAATGGGGGACTTTGCTTTGAGTTAATTGGGTCACTGCATTTGTGTCCTTGTTAAATATGTTTTCCGAACCATAAGAAAAGCAGGGGTGAGGCAGAAGATCTGAAGCAAAGTGCATCAGATGGAGAACCTAAGGGCATACTTTTATCGATTGATAGTAGCCAGTTTAACTTACATAAGAGTAAACAGCTGGTTACTCATATGTTGATTACTTTGATTATGTTTTCATTTATGCTATGCATTTTTCCAAGATTCTATTTCTTACATTTTTCAAGAGATTTTATTAGTGATAAACAAGTTCTGTTTGGCTCTAAATCTTACGACAATTGCTTTTGTTACAAAGGCACATTTACCTTTACAAAGGCACATTTTGTTACAAAGGCATATTTACCTTAAACGCTTTTAGTTTTTACACAGGTAAGAATTAGTCCTCAAATTGTAATAAAGTGAACTTTACATTTTCATGAAGACTAAAAGATAATATATGTATATTGATTTTCTGTATAGTTAGCCATTTCCCTCTGCTAAAAGTGTGTTTCACTGACAGTCTACAAATTTCTTTGTCATTTATAAACATAAATCTCCCTTAAGGGCCATTAAAATTACTTTGCTAATTTATTAGCTAGCCATGGTGGAATGGGAAGAGAGCCATTGACTATGTGTAGACGACAGCCTATGCTTTTCTTCACTCAAAGAAGAGAGTGGAGCTATGGGTAGAAAGAAGTTCTTCATATTCTAATGATAATTAGAAGTCAAGATATGAACTACAGACACACAGAGAGAAGCTGTCTTATGAGTCACTTTTCCTTGTATTTCATCTCAGTAACTCTACTTTTAAGGATTGCTTGAACTCTTTTGCACCATGACATAGAGTGTCTATATTCTTAACTTCCTTGAAATCACTGGGTAGTCATAAACAAACAGGGGGGTAAATTCATATGGCAAATGATCTTGAGTACTGGAGAGAGAATTAATATTTTCTTAGTATTTCTTACATGAAAGGCACTGTGTTTGAAGCCTTATATTCTATACTCAAAATTATATGTATTGATATGTTAAGATATATTTAATATGCTAAAATGTATCTATAAAACATATGAATATATATGAATATGTACATATATGAATGTATAAACTTCTAAGATTACTTAACAAATAAAAATCCTGAATTCAGAGATTGAATATTTCTCTGGATCTATATGTTAATAATTAGAGGTAGGATTTAAGTAATTTCTGATGTCACAAACACTGTCATGTTTGCTACTACTACCAAAAAGTGGGGATCCTTCAGACAAAATGAACTATAAGTGACACTAAATGCCAAGAATTGTGTGGAAGGGGTGAAGAAGAGGAAGAAGAAAAATATAGATACCAGAATTCTACACTATGGAAAGTTTTCTGGATCCAAACACCAAGGGGATTACCAAAGCTGAAATTTTTGAAATGTCCTCTTTGAGATCATCCAGTATACTTCTTCCATTTATGATGGGGCAGTGAGTTAATATGATAAATGAATATTTGAAATATAGCTTTTCCTTACTATGCTTTTAAAAGCAAAATAGTATTCTCTAGTCTTATGAATCTTCATCCATATAATTACATGAATTCAGACCTGTGGTGATTGTTGCTTCTAATGTCTTTGATGTTATTTTCTCATTTTATAGTTTTTACTTCCTAAAAAACATTACATTTATTTATGTACTGTGAGTGCACATGTGGGTAAAGTGGCAACACTTTTATGAGGATATAGTAGGAATCTATGGTCTAGACAATTTCGCACAATGTATCATGCTATTGCTCCCTTGTTGGAGATACAATTTTTTTCTCTCTGTTTTCCTCATTGTTAGTGTCTCCTATCATTATGTCTTCCTGGCTCACTTAGCCAGGAACCTGTATCCCACCAGGAACTTGGATTTTCCATTGTCTAATAGCTCTCTTAGAAAAATTTATCCCAACAAATTACTTGTAAAAAATAAATCAAATAAAATTTCATCAACTGGACAATTACAACTAAATAGAGAATTCAAAAAAGGCTTTGCTGCCAAGGAACTCATTATTGCAAAGAGTCACAAATACACATATAAAGAACAGTAGCATAAGAATACATTTCATGGCTCTCAAAGAAAGTAGAAGTAAAAAGAAAAGCTTATAAAATCCAACATTATAGGACAGTTGAGAGGCTGCAACTTGAGTTATGACTTCTTGGAAGGTTAGGGCCTTTTGTAAAGTTTGAGAGATTATGGAAAGGTGTGGGTATGAAGATATGTATTTTCATAACTGTATTCAGCCTCTCTCATAAGCACGTTTGTGTAGTGAATCCTGCCTGGAAGACTGGGGACTTTGCAAGACTTGGATATTGTCATGGGGTGGGGGAGTTGAGAATGTCAGATAAACAATGACACACAGAGAGAGATCATTAAGATTATAAGTGTATTTCAGGCCCTCTTCCTAGAAAGTAATAACAGTGATCATATGAATTTAGTACTCCTTTGTGTTGTATTTTACTCTTTACCTGACTTTCCAGATGGGGCATGTAGACAAGGGTATTGAGAAGCCTTTGTTCATTCTAGCAAGTTGGATATTTCCTAGGTTTACTTTAGAATACAGAAGAGAAGGGGAATGAAAACCTCAAAAAGCAAGAACTAAACGACCCACAACAATGCAGTTTTAGAAGTCTCTTAAAAATAAGTCATGCTAATTTAATATAACAATATTATGCTTTTAGAGTTAAGAGCCATAACATATGACAATGAGAAGCCTGTTGCCAAAGGAAACTAGTAAAAGCCTGTCCATTCACTAAATTATCACTAGATGGGGTGGTTGCATGCAGATAAGGTTTGGGTCCTAGGCCATTATCACACCCTTTTGCAGTTAAAACTCCCCACCTCCAATTGCAGTAACGTTTTTTTGTTGTTGTTTTTGTCGCTATGGGAATCGCTAACCAAGGAGTAAATATGTCTACAATAGCCATAGACAATTTTATTTTTCATCCCTTTTTAGTGCATGGCAGCCTCAGAGCAGTCCATCTGCAGCTTGATGCTGCTCACTGGCCTGTTAAGTCTGGGGAGCACAAGTCATCTATTATTGCTAAATGGTAACACTGCACACAGCTCTGTTCACACACTGTGGTGCATTGTAAGCTCTCTTCTCTATGGAGAGAGAGAAAGAAAGAAAAAAAAACTGGTTTGCCCCTCCTCCTTTCCCTAGCTTGGTCCCCTTTCTAACAACAGCTGAATCATTAAATGTGGATAACTCATGAATCTTTCTTTATCAGTCTAGTAGACACTCATGCTTAAGTGTTGAGAATACCAATTTAATTGGGCGTAAATGACACTGACAAAAAGAATCATTAGATTTACTGTTTGGGGCTCAAAAGTAATCATGTGAGTTACCTACCACACGATTAAATTAATTGGGCTTTCTAAAAGGTATAATTTTAAAAGAAAGCTATGAACTTCAGTGTCAGTGGCATAAATGAAAGTGTAGCCAGACTATTTAGTTTGTCAGAGAGAGAGAACTCTAAGTTAGGACTCTTCCTATCCAGGGATGTTAACTGAGCAGAGAATAGGAAGATTAAAGCTAGTTGCAAGTAATTTTATCTCCTTGTTTACTACTGTAGTTGAGTATGTACTTCGCTATGCAGTTTATCAGCTACTGGGCTGTGGTTAGTTGTTCAGTGGTAGGGCACTGGATTAACTTGTGGAGCACTTTCTAGCATTGATGCAAAGAAACAACTAACTGCAGGAAAAAATGGCAGAGATAGCCTCTGTGTTGAGATGTTGACAGTCAAGGAAACATTAACTCCTTGAAAGCTGATCCTAGTCCAGTGGGCAACGAAAAACCAACAGCAGAGATGCCTAAGTCTATTAGATCTCTGCCGGATCAGCCCCTTCTCATACTTAACGGAGGAGGGAAATGCTTTCTCACAGAACTGGAAGAAGGACCAAGAATTGAGACTTGATTCTTTGAGGTCAGAAACCAAGTCAGTTGACTCAACATATATCTTTGAATGTGTTCCCAGAATAGACATTCAACATATGTTTGTTCTGTAAATGAGAATATAAATGAATGGATGGCAGAATAATGTCCTGGGAGATAAAAATCTGAGGGTTCTTAGTGGATATGTTCAAAGGGAAAGATGTCGGACACTTACTGTATCTTAGAGCAGCATATCTGGATGAGAAATAACACTCTAACTTAATCTTCCAAGTTTTATCTTTTATTGAACTACACTTTGACTTATCACTCTAGATATCGGTATATTTAAATAATAATGCAAATAAATACTCATCTGTAGGGCAGTAAGAAAATAACGTGTAAATCATTTGGAAGTAGAAAAGAAATGAAAGAACTGGCTGTGGAACCTCTCTGGGAATTGAACTCTTTGTGGAGAATTGTTAGCCTTTCCTTGAAAACACACATTTGGGTTCCTGGCACTTAGGAAGTTTCCTGATTTCTGTTTGGTATTATCTAGAGGACATTTCCTTGGGAATTTCAAAGATGTAAAACTCCAAATGGTGTAGGGGTGCTTGAGTTGTGAGCCATCCTAATTCAAGCATTGGTGATGCTGCTAAGATGGTGTTGGTCAGTCTTGGCTTCTTCTCACTGGGGCCTCAGGGTGTCTACTTAACTGGAAACATATTCTACCATTGCAGCCAAGAGGGGCGACCTTTCCCCAAATGGTTCTTGTTTTGTGATTCAGCATGTGAGTCATTCGGTTAATAACAATTTCCTGTCTGTCCCAGACATCCCTTGGGAAAAATGGGATCTTCTGATTTGGAGAGGAATCCCTTGGCCCAGTTTTTAAGGGCATTGTGAGATTGTCAGTGAAGTGAAGGCTCTAGGGACTTTCTGTATTTTACTGAGCTGCACAGGAATGGGAGAATTACAATAAGATAGCAGACTGCAACACCATATTGCTTGTGGGTTATTGCTATAACAGATAATTTTAAAGTGTGGGCAGAGTGCCATGCTACTCCACTATTGAATGGTTTGAGTGTTACAAAAGTCAAAATTTTATTTTCACTGTGATACTATTAAGAACTCACCCTTTGCTGTTTCTCTCCTTTTTTAAATTTCTGTCATTCTTGATCCTTCCTCCTTCTACCATGGCATGATATATAAGGTGGAAGGATTTTGCCAGGTGTCCATTCTTAATCTTTTGACATGCTAACTACCATAACTTTAAAAATAAAGTCGTGTTCAATATAAATTACTGAGTCTTGGGTAGACTGAGAGAATGACCCAGAAGTAAAATCCATCCATTCATTTTTACATAAGATAGACTTTGTTTTATTCTCAGCATCTACCCTATGCCATTCTTGTGTATTAAACACATGATTGAGGTAAATTGGATTTGCTAAGAATCCTGGTTTGAGAATTATAGCATTAGCTAATTCTCATCTCCTGCATACATACTCAGGTTCCACTAGGCTTAAGTTGATATGTATAAAATAATTTCTTGGTATGCCTACCTAGGTCAATCTTATCAGAACAAAGGTAGGAATACTGTTAGTTCACTTGGGAGAAAATGGCATATTTTTTCCTGCATACAGAATGGACATTTTAAAAATAGTTCTGTAAATTATAACCTGTGATCACTTAGGGAAGTTAGTCTAATGTGAAAACCAGAATGTCCAAGGAAGCAATGGGATGGGAAGAAATGGCTACCATCCATTTCTGAGAGAAGACAAAGGTCTTTCTTTCACCATACATATTTATGTTTTATTGTTTGAGTTGGGTTTTGTACTACCATTGATAAAAATAATAAAAAATGTAACTTATCATTCAATAATGTATTTTAAAAGTACTTGTAAGCTGTCTTACATATAGGCATAAATATGAAGCATACTAGAATACAACAAAAAAAACTGACACATGTATGGCAAGTACATTTGTCATAAAAAATGATAAATGTAAATCCACATACACAAGAGAGAATGGAAAGATGGAAGGAGTAATTCCAAATGTATCTTCATGGTGCAGTCAGGGGCACTCTGTGCATTGGCACTGACATTGAAGAAATTATCAAAGTCTTAAAGTGAAGGAAAACAAGACTGGAAAAGTGGCCAGGCATAAGATGCAAACAATCTTTCATTTAAGAGAGGAAACAATTTTTCTTGTTGTGGTAGAGGTCTCTTAAGGAATTCTGATCAGTGTGTTCATTTTGAAATCATGTATATTAAGATTTCTTGGCCTTCCAGAGCAGAGTTTAAAAACACTGTAGTCAAGGGCCTGACAAGTACAATTCCTGGACCTTGTATCATGTTCTTTATCTTCCTGGTGCCTCAGTTTCTCAGTTTTCTCATTTGAAAAGAAGGATACAATGAGACTACTGTGAAGTCATATACATGTGCATACATATATATATAAAATATATTATGATTACAGTTGGCATTGTATAGATGTGCAATATTTAAATTTTCCTTTTCCTTGCTGATTTCAATTTTTTTTATTTCTCTCTTTTCTTTTCTCTTTCTCCCCATCTCTTTCTTTTTTTTTTTTCAAGACTGGGTTTCTCTGTATAGCTCTGGCTGTCCCAGAACTCACTTTGAAGGTCGTGCTGGCCTCAAGCTCAATGATCTCCCTGCCTCTACTTCCTGAGTGCCAGCACTCAGGTTTTAAAGGTATGAGCCACCACTGCATGGCTGCTGATTTCAATTTCTAGTAATCCTGTGGATGTATTTCCTCAGGCTTATTGAACAATATATAGTTGCTTTACAAAATGGTCAGCCATGTGCTTTGGTAGACAATATGACCTCTCTCTCATTCTTAAAGCTTAGCTCTAGGCATCAGCCATTACTATGCTTGTAATTTAGTGAAATCTGTCCAGGTTGTTGAATGAAGCTAATTTAGGTTTCAAAGCTATGTAAAAACACACAAAGAAATAAAAGCAATTGATGTCTACAAACATTGTCTGCTGTCAAATAACCATGAAGTTTCTAAGAAATAGTTCCAGTATAGTTCATTCCACTGTAAGAAGGTTAGTCAGGATCATGAAGATTCTGAGATTATACATTGTCCCACAGGACAGCAAACACTAATTCTGGTGCATTTCAGTTTCCTTTGCCATTATACCTGAAGACTTGGTAAATCATTTTACCTGAAATAAACATGTGTGGATGCAGAAACTGCTATCCACATAGATCAATGACTACCCCAGTCATCATCAGAGAGGCTTCATTCAGCAACTGATGGGAGCAGATGCAGAGACCCAGAGCCAAACATTAGGAGAAGCCAGGGAAACCTGAGAAAGAAGGGGAGGAAGGATAGTAGGAGCCAGAGGATTCATTTGAAGACATCAGGAGAACACAGCCCAAAGACTAAACTAAGCAGGGCTTATAAGGGTTCACAGAGACTGAAGTGAGTATCATAGAGCCTTCATGGGTCTGCACTAGGTTCTCTGTATATATGTCATGGTTGAGTAGCTTGGTGTTCTTGTGGACTCCTAACAGTTAGAGTGGGATTGTTGCTGACTCTTTTGCCTTCTCTTGCGACATTATTGCTTCTACTTGATTGCTCAGTCCAGCCTTGATATGAAGGTTTGTGCCTAGTCTTTTTTTTTATTAGATATTTTCTTTATTTGCATTTCAAATCATATCCCTTTTCCTGGTTTCTCCTCCTAAAAAAAAACCAAAAAACAAAAAACAAAAAACAAAAACACCCTATTTCCTCCCCCTTTGATCACCAACTCACCCTCTCCTGCTTCCTGGCCCTGGTATTCCCCTCCACTGGGGTATAGAGCCTTCACAGGACCAAGGGCCTCTCTTCCCATTGATGACCGACTAGGCCATCCTCTGCTATACATATGCTGCTGTAGCTATGAGTCCCACCGTGTGTATTCTTTGGTCGGTGGCTTAGTCCCTGGGAGCTCCGAGGGTACTACTTAGTTCATATTGTTGTTCATCCCAAGGAGCTGTAAACCCTTCAGCCTCTTGGGTCCTTTCTCTAGCTCCTTAGAGTCTAACTTCTTCAGTTTTTTATATATTTTGGATTATAGCCCTCTGTTGGATAAGTCTGTAAGTTGTCATTTTGTCCTATTGACAGTGTCCTTT
The DNA here is from genome assembly GCF_008632895.1 of Mastomys coucha. Taxonomy (NCBI): domain Eukaryota; kingdom Metazoa; phylum Chordata; class Mammalia; order Rodentia; family Muridae; genus Mastomys; species Mastomys coucha. The sequence goes on from NW_022196913.1 coordinate 94,568,525, forward strand.
GTCTTATAGAAGCTTTTCAGTTTCATGAGATCTCATTTATCAATCATTGATCTTAAAGCTGGAGCCATTGGTGTTCTGTTCAGGAACTTGTTTCCTATACCAATGAATTCTAGGCTATTTCCCACTTTGACTTCATTTGAGAGATTTCATTTAAAATCACCTTTGGCCAGGTTTCTTTTTTCTTTCTTCTTTCTTTTTTTTTCTTTTTTTAGATATTTTCTTTTTTTTATATTTAAATGTTCTCCCCTTTCCTGATCTCCCTCCAAAAAAATCCCTATTCCGTCTCCTCCCGTGCTCACCAACCCACCCTCTCCTAGTTCCGGGCCCTGACATTCCCCTATACTGGGGCATAGACCCTTCACAGGACCAAGGCTTCTCCTCCCATTGATGACCAGCAAGGCCATGCTCTGCTACATATGCAGCTGGAGTCATGAGTCCTATCATGTGTACTCTTTGGTTGGTGGTTTAGTCCCTGGGAGCTCTGAGTACTGGTTAGTACATATTGTTGTTCCCCCTAAGGAGCTGCAAACACCTTCAGTAACTTGGGTCCTTTCTCTAGCTCCTTCATTGGGGACCCTGTGCTCAGTCCAATGACAATATAAAGCAAACCAGGAGCCAACATCAAACTAAATGGAGAGAAACTTGAAGCAATCCCACTAAAATCAGGGACTAGACAAGGCTGCCCACTCTGTCCCTACCTATTCAATATGTACTTGAAGTCCAAGCTAGAACAATTAGACAACAAAAGGAGATCAAAGGAATACGAATTGGAAAGGAAGAAGTCAAATTATCACTATTTGCAGATGATATGATAGTATACTTAAGTGACCCCAAAAAGTCGACCAGAGAACTCCTAAACCTGATAAACAACTTCAGCAAAGTAGTTGGATATAAAATTAACTCAAGCAAATCAGCGGCCTTCCTCTACACAAAGGATTAACAGGCTGAGAAAGAAATTAGAGAAACAACACCCTTCACAATGGTCACAAATAATATAAAATAACTTGGTGTGACTCTAACTGAGCAAGTGAAAGATCTGTATGGCAAGATCTTCAAGTCTCTGAAGAAAGAAATCGAAGATCTCAGAAAGTGGAAAAGCATCCCATGCTCATGGATTGGCAGAATTAATATTGTGCCTAGTCTTATTGTAACTTGTTACACCATGTTTGGTTTATATTTCTGGGAAGTCTGCCCTTTTCTGAAGGGAAATTGAGGAGGAGTGGATCTGGGGAAAAGGGCAAGTGGGGAGAGCACTGGGAGGAGTGGAGGGAGGGGGACAACCATGGTCAGGATGCAATGTTTGTCAGAAGAATAAATAAATAAATAAATATAGATATATAAATCACAAGCTAATGGTAATAATGCCAATAATAATAGTATCTAAGTAAAGGGTTTCCTTAATATATGACTGTTGGGAACCATGAGAGCCCTGAGATAAACATCCTGCCTGACAATCACAAGGTTCCGGCTTGGCCCTGAGAAAAGAACATTCACAGAAATCCACCCCCTCCCCACCTGTCACCCCGGAGCTCAACCCCAGAAGATTTTGTAACCTTCCATCTCCCTCCTTCCTCTTCCCCTCCCCTCCAAGATTTTTGCTTTAAATATGCTCAGCTCCACTAAGTAAACGGCTCTTGACAAGCAATGCTTCCTTGAGTCCTGTCATCTCTCTTGCCCATTCTTTATTCACAGGTTGTGACCCTCCTCGTTCCCCTGAATAACTTGACCTGCAGGCCAGATCATATGACTGATACTTAATATGTGAGTGATTTACTTAATATGTGACAGATACTTAATACATGACTTCTAAGAGGAAACTGTCTTTGCTTTAATGTTATTTAAATTTTCTTATACATTTGTGCTTTATTTTATGATAGTTTTAATGCTATCAGATTTCACTTAATTGTAAACTCCTTACTATTAGACAGTGCATCTAATACTCTTTTTAAAAATGCTTTTACAGATAAGTGACTTCAATTGGATGTGACATCTGTGGATGTGAATTCATCTGTGAAACCTGAATTTAGTTTTAAGATGTTTTTTTTCTTCACATAGCATATATGTACCAAGCACATTTCTTCTTATTTTAGAGACTGCAACTGCTCTCATTTCTGTGACTCTCATGAGTCAGAGCGTTTAGCTGCCTGGACTGGCAAGAGCAAGTTACAAGGCTGTGTGTTGCCTATACATTCAAATCTTGCAGGTCATCATGCAGTCACTTGTTCATCTTACCTGGGCTGCTCCTCCAGAGCCTGAAAGTGTCAGAGGTATGATAGTCCCATAAATTCCTTAGAAGGGATTTCATTTTGTATTTGATTCATGCAAATGTACTGTACTATTGATGTCACATAGACCATTGTGCTAGCTCCCATTTGCATCTGAGGAACCTTTTTTTATGGAGTGCCAATTACTAGAAAGCACAATGTAAGATAATAGAGAAGTTGGGTAGTAAAAGTTGAAAATATACCAAATTATCCAAAACTCAGTCATATCTACCTTCTTGATGGACATATGGAACAAAGGATATTTTCTTAGAGATGCAACAAATGAAGAGGTTTCTGCACTGTGTCCTAGTAAAATATTGTAATTTGTTGATGTTGCTCATGACTGGTAAAATTCCCCTACAGTTATTTACTGTATATTTCCACTAAATTCAATAACCTCAGGTAAAATAATTTACAGAATATATGAGAAATTCCCAATAAGAACCATAGCTATCAATGTCCAGGAGCCAATATGTCTCTGACTTATGAAATGAGAGAGGGGCACACTGTCTTTTATGAGGAGATTTGAAGTCATCGCTAGAGCAATAAGGCCAGAGGAATAGTACCAGACTTCAATATCCAGGTAAAAAGCATAAGCACAGCTTAGAAACCCACTATAAATGTAAACTGAAATGATCAGTCTCAGAGCTGAGTTAGATATCGTTGGAGTGTAACAGAGCCAGCTATGATTTAACAAGCCTTCTCGTTATGTCTGAGGAACAAAAAAATCTAGGAACCACTGCATGGAAGTATCTACTACAAGCACCTAATTAGTTAATCCCAACAAAAATACTGCATATATAATTTTTACTTATTTAGACCTTTCTAATACTGAGTTGATTCTATATCTGGTTACTGGTGTTACTTCACATATTGGAGAATCAGACATAAGTAAAAGCATCAGCTGACCAACAGACCAATTGTCAAAATCTCCAGTATGAGGGAGATTGTACTCTATATCCTGCTAAGGCAGCCTGGCAATAGAAATAGCTGAGATGAATAAGTAGGGAGAACAATTGGGCATCTTCTGCATCCACTCATTTGTATCAGATTATGAAAGTTCAACACTGTGCAAAAAATCTGACTCACATCAGGAAGAGTTTAGATAGGGCCTGAGCCTCTGCTGTTTTGCCTTTGAGGTGAAAACAAATACCGTTTTCCTGTACTTCCAGAGAAATTTGTTCAAGCATTGATTGCCCTTGATGATAACCCCAATAGCCAAAGGACAAATACTGACAACTGGGGAATGATATGGTTTGTACAAAGTGTGGATTTTCTATACAGCATGAAAATCAGAACATTTTTTAATGAAGAAAACAGGAACTTAAGATGAACATTCTTGTTTTGTGAGTCCTTTCTGAGTTCAGTTACATAGTTCATCGCAAAGCTGGTATCCTTGACTCTAAATGTTGAAATTATTTAATCCTGATGTGGGATTTCTACCCTCACCCCCAGGTTGATCATTCAGTTCCCAGGTAAAAAGCACACACAAACTTTATATTTACAATAAGCCTTAATCGTCACTAGAGCCTGGCAGATATCTACAATCTATGCTATTGGAATCTCCTTTACATTTGATAACTTTGAGTTATTACTATTTCATCTGGGCTGCTCTTAACACCAGTGGGCCAGCCCTCAGGACCATGTTCTCTTGAACTCACCTAACCCATGGCTGGTTCTCCTCTATCACATTCTTCACTTTCATTAGCATCAACCTACACTAAATATATATCAAAATATTCAGGATTTAGAAAGGTAAAACTTGGCAAAACATTAGTACAATTCTGTTATCTGTCTCTGAGAGCCACTAGAAACCATGAATGTAGGTTCTGATGGACCTATCTGCTCCATCTTGGTCACTCCTCACTCTTCTGTATCCTTCCTTATTCTGTTCATCTTCGCTGAAATGAATAGTGTCTCACTTAACAGCTCAGGGTTTAATGCTTTTCTTCTTTAAAATAGCATTTAGACTTCATTTATTCTTCCAGCTACAGTCCAATCATTGGCTGGATCCTTGCAGCATTGAAAAAACTGTTTTTACTCTGTAAATGGGAGATACAATCAGGGATACTTCACTAAATGCACTATTTTCCCAATGAATTTGATATTTATATTTAATGTCATTTTAAGATTTCATAACTCTTAGCAAAATGCTCTTCAATTTACTAATGGTTTTTGTCTTAAAATTTTTTTATTATATATTTTCTTTATTTACATGTCATATGATTTCTCCTTTCCCAGTTTCCCCTCCAGAAAACAAACAAACAAACAAACAAACAAAACAACAAGAACAAACCCCTGTTGACTTACCACTCCCCATGCTTGCCACACTACCCTCTCCCACTTATTGGCCCTGGCATTTCCCCTACAATGGTGCACAGAACCTTCACAGGGCCAAGGGCCTCTCCTCCCATTGATGATCAACTTTGCAATCCTCTACTATACACATGCTGCCAGAACAATCAGTCCCACCATATATAGTCCTTGCTTGGTGGTTGAGCTTCTGGGAGCTCTGAAGGTACTAGTTAGTTCAGATTGTTGTTCGTCCTAAGGGGCTACAAACCCTCCAGCTCATTTGGTCCTTTTTCTAACTCCTTCATTGGGGACCCTGTACTCAGTTCAATGGATGGCTGTGAGCCTCTACTTCTGTATTAGTCAGGTACTGTAAGAGCCTCTCAGGAGATAGATATATTAGACTAGCTTGCCCTTCCTTCAGTCTGTGCTCCATAGTTAGTCTCTGCAATCCTTCCATGGGTATTTTGTTCCCCCTTTTAAGAAGGAATGAAATGTCCACCTTTTGGTCTTCCTTCATCTTGAGTTTCTTGTGGTTTGTGGGTACTTCTTCCTATATTCCAAACTTCTGGGCTAATAACCATTTATCAGAGAGTGCATACCATGTGTGTTATTTTGTGTTTGGGTTACTTCACTCAGGATGATATTCTCCAGATCCATCAATTTCCCCAAGAATTTTATAAAGTCATTGTTTTTAATAGCTGAGTAGTACTCCATTATATAGATGTACCACAATTTCTGTATCCATTCCTCTGTTGAGGGACGTCTGGGTTGTTTCCAGTTTCTGGCTATTATAAATAAGGCTGCTATGAACATAGTGGAGCATGTGCCCTTATTTCATGTTGGAGCATCTTCTGGGTATATGCCCAGGAGTGGTATAGCTGAGTGCTCTGGTAGAAATACTTTCAATTTCCGGAGGAAACGTCAAACTGATTTCCAGAGTGGTTGTACCAGCTTGCAATCCCCACCAGCAATCCTCTTTCTCCACAACCTTGCCAGCATCTGCTATCACCTGAGTTTTTTATTCTAGTCAATCTGACTGGTGTGAGATGGAATCTCAGAGTTGTTTTGATTTGCATTACCCTGATGACTAAGGATGTTGAACATTTCTTTAGGTGTTTCTCAGCCATTTGGTGTTCATCAGTTGAGAATTCTTTGTTTAGGTCTGTACCGCATTTTTTAATAGGATTATTTGGTTCTCTGGAGTGTAACTTCTTGAGTTTTTTGTATACATTGGATATTAGCCCTCTATCAGTTATAGGATTGGTAAAGATCTTTTCCCAATTTGTTGGTTGCTGTTTTTTCCTATTGACAGTGTCTTTTGCCTCACAGAAGCTTTGCAATTTTATGAGGTCCCATTTGTCAATTCTTGATCTTAGAGCATAAGGTATTGGCGTCCTCTTCAGGAAATTTTCCCCTGTGCCTATTTGCTCGAGGCTCTTCCCCACTTTCATTTCTATTAGTTTCAATGTATCTGCTTTGATGTGGAAGTCCCTGATCCACTTGGACTTGAGCTTTGTACAAGGAATTAGGAATGGATCGATTTGCATTTTTCTGCACCAGTTGAGCCAGCACCATCTGTTGAAAATGCTGTCTTTTTTTCCGTTCTATGGTTTTAGCTCCTTTGTCAAAGATCAAGTGGCCATAGGTTTGGGGGTTCATTTCTGGGTCTTCAATTCTGTTCCATTGATCTACCTGCCTGTCACTGTACCAATACCATGCAGTTTTTATCACAATTGCTCTGTAGTACAGCTTAAGGTCTGGGATTGTGATTCCACCAGAGGTTCCTTTATTGTTGAGAATAGTTTTGGCTATCCTGGGTTTTTTGTTTTTCCAGATGAATTTGCAAATTGCTCTTTCTAAGTCTGTGAAGAATTGAGTTGGAATTTTGATGGGAATAGCATTGAATTTGTAGATTGCCTTCGGTAGGATGGCCATTTTCTCTATATTAATCCTGCCAATCCACAAACATGGGAGATCTTTGAAAAAAATTTAAATTTTGTTTTTAAAAAAATATGTTTTAATGTGGATCTTCACATCTTTTTACAGTAGTTTAGAAGCTTGGGTTTCCAATTGGTTGGGGAAAATAAGTCATTCTCAGTGCTTTGGTAAGTTTGCTATGTGCTCAGTTCATCTTATAAGAGTCCCTCTGAAATAATAAATTGCATATCATAGCATGCTAGCGAGGATGAAAGTTATTTTCTGGGCATGACACAGTTCCTGCTAAATGCAATAATATATCTCTTCTTTTTTTTGTTTTTATTTTTGTTTTTTTAAGACAGGTATCTCTGTGTAACCCTGGCTGTCCTGGAACTCACTCTCTGTAGACCAGGCTGGCCTCGAACTCAGAAATCCACCTGCCTCTCCCTCCCAAGTGCTGGGATTAAAGGCATGTGCTACCACTGCCCGGCTATATCTCTTCTTTTCATACAAGCTTCCTGGCAAAATTCTGGGTGGAATTGTAATAAACCAATGGAGAATTTCAGAGAAAAGAAATGGGCATTATATCGCCCTGCCATTAAGCTCATTGTTGGCACCACCTGGGTGTGTGATCATAGTACAGACTTTGCATATTTTAACAAGAGGTGATTAGCATAGGCAGTAGTATTGAGAAGCCATTAAACAGAAATTGCCTACCTACCAGCCTAAGTTTCTGGTTTAATTGTTCCAAGTGGAGCCTAAGCACTAGGATTTGAATTTTCATCATGGAATTCCACTCTACTACCAAGGTCAAGAACAGGTCTGTTGAGCTCTGAGAGCACATAATGCCTATATGAGATCAGAATGGGCTGAAAAATGTAAGATAGCCACCCAGAACTTGTTTTCCGGTGCTTTCTGAACTAAATAGCTCCACTGAAGTCATACCTGGAGCCTGTATACAAGGACTAGGAAGAGAGTGAAACCAGTAAGGGAGAGATTTAGGTAAGGGAGCTGGAGACCAGGAGATAGGGGATAAAATGTTCTGGGAGAAGCCACACCCACTAAACTGAGTGGGACTGAATGAGTTCAGGTTTAAGACCTAACATTAAGGAGTGCACTTTTCAAAGACTTAAGTGGAGAATCTGTTTCCTTGCTGTTTTTCCCCCCAGAATGCAGAAACCATCATGATGTCTTAGTTTCTTTTTGTTCTCAAAGTCTACCATTCCTGACTTGGATCTATCAGTTTTTTATTTACTTCTTATGTATCTCAAGTTTGACATCTTCATATTTGTAACCAAATCACACTCATGGCATGGAAGGTGACATAGTCACAGCTCTTCAAGATTAGAGCACAGATATCTTGAAGAGAGACAGGATATTTTTCTGTCCATAAGTTTTGATGAAGTACCTTCAGAAATATTGCACTCAACTTTTACTCCTTTAATTAAAACGTATCAGGACAATAAAATAGATGCAAGCCAATCATCAGAGTCACTTAAAATATTTACAGACTAAATTATATTAGCATCATTATTGAATTTCTCCAATATTAGTTTTAATCCTAGAATTTTGCAAGAAATGCTGTCTACACCCCAAATTTGGAGTAATATTTACCTAGATAATTAACATTTAACAAGTTCAAGTTGACTTCTGCCACTGGTGTTCATTGACTTTGGATTTTATTCTGGGTAATCTGTATTGCCAGAGGAATAACATACTCTGAGAACTCCAGTTTCTGGGTGCTGGCTAGGATCAATCATATCCAAATTTATGGGAGAAACTTTAATTATCCAAGTGTCCGTGTATTTTTAAGTTTCTTTAGCCCATTTGAGCATACACTCAGGCCCAAGAACAAGTGAAGTCACTCTGTTTGCACTACTAAGCTTTTGCTTTTCTCAGCATTTCTACTTCTCAGTGCCTAAGAAAGAGAGAAGACAGCCATATGATGCTCTCCATATGCTGACTCTTCCATGGAAAAGCTCTCGCAGTTCATAGCCAGAGCAGCAACACAGCAGTCATTGGGCATCAGCTCAATAAAATGTGCAAATTGTTAAGAAATACTAATAGAATCATGGTGCTAGGACCCCAGTGTCAGCAGAGGGAGTGGTGACTCCTGCAGGAGAAGTGAGCCGGGTGCTGTGGTTGTTCAAGCTTTTTATTCATTCACTCTAGAAATACCAGAGGATGACTCTGAGCATGGAGAACTCATTATCTGATAAAGTACAGGAGGAGCTTTATATGAAATGAACCAGTCTCACCCATGAAAGGAATTCTGTCCAAACCCAATCAGAAGGTAGAATCACACCAGCTTATCCTTCAGAGCAGTTTGCTCACACAGTGGTTTTATGGTTGTCTTTTCTTCTTGGAATTCATGGCATAATGAAGTGACAGGTGTACTATTCCATACAAAGCTGAAGATAAGCTCTTTTTTTGTCCTTTATTATAATATTTGCTTATGTCTTCTGCTTTGGCTCTCAAAGGCACCTTGTTAATACTTGTGTCAACAGAGCATGCTTACTTCTGCTCAGCTAGAGTTTTCCTTTCCTACAACTGACATTTAACTTGGTGAGTACACTGCATTTATTATAAGCCTTTCTATACTGCAATGATGAAATGGGAGTGGAACCTGAACCACTTTTATACTTTTTGTTTGATTTTATTATAAGTATCTCAAATACTGACTAGATCATAACAGGTGATCATGATGGATGAATTTCATTTTCATATGAACTTTACCACAAGAGTACATTACTTAAACCACTTACAAAAGTTGTACATTGAAGCTATGGAAATTAATTGCCTGTGGTGCTTAGTTGTCACTGCTACCTTTACAGGATTTTGGCTTTTTTTTTTTTTCAAGACAGGGTTTCTCTGTGTAGCCCTGGCTGTCCTATAACTCACTCTGTAGACCAGGCTAGCCTTGAACTCAGAAATCCGCCTGCCTCTGCCTCCCAAGTGCTGGGATTAAAGGCATGTGCCACCACCACCCAGCCAGGATTTAGGCCTATGGGAGGTATACCTCCTAACATACCAGTGAGACATTTGTAAAGATGGTTAACTGAAAGGGCAAGACACACTCTTAAAGCAAGTAGCACCTTCTAAATGGTAGCCGGGATACAAAGTGGTCTGAGAAACATCAGTAGGCCTACCTGCTTAACTCCCTCCACCTTCCTGGCATGGATATGTCTGTAGCTATTGTTGCCACATTTCTCTGATGATGTCACATCCTCTGATGATGTCAAGACACAGATTCTTGACTAGATAATAGGGACTCTCCATAGAGAATCCTGGGTTCCTGTATCATATTGGTGTTATGCTAGTATCCAGGTTCACAGGATAAGCATCCACAGGCCCTTTGCCTCTCTGGTATACAGATGCCTGTGTTGACCTACAACCACTGTCATGTAAGTCAATCTGATACACTTCTTTTCATAACATTATATTTGTTAATTTTCTTTTAAAACACACACACACACACACACACACACACACACACACACAAACATGAGGGAGAATGTCCTATGTTTGTACACACAGAGGTACACATGAATATCCAATCAGTCCTGTTCTGTTATAGAGCCTAGAAGAACGGATGTACAATTAGAAAACTGGCCAAGCTCTGTGCATCTATCCTGCCAGGGAAGAGCTTGTCTCCGGTGAGTGCTCTGACACTGGGAGTCAGGTGTGATTGCCATATTCTTTCCTGTAACTATCTAAGGCAGGACAAGTTGGGAGACACAGGACACAGAATCTGCACAGCAGCTAGGACAGGGTCCTTCCTGCCTCCATCTGCACCCAGGAGGTATGGTTGTTCCACATCCCTCTGTGTATAGGTCTTGCCAAGAGAGAGCTGCTCACCCAGGAGTGCTGACACAGGCTTACAGACCCACAGAAGGAACAAGCTCCAGCCAGAGACAGCAAGAACATCTAACACCAGAGATTAACAGATGGTGAAAGGCAAATGCAAGATTCTTACCAATAAAAACTAGGACTACTTGGCATCATCAGAATCCAGTACTTCCACCATAGCAAGTCTTGGATATGCCAACACAATAGGAGAGCAAGATTCAGATTTCAAATCATATCTCATGATGCTGATAGAGGATTTTAAGAAGGACGTAAATAACTCTCTTAAAGAGATACAGAAGAATACAAGTAAACAGGTACAAGCCCTTAAAGAGGAAACACAAAAATCCCTTAAAGAATTACAGGAAAGACAACCAAACAGGTAAATAAATTGGAAAAAAAACATGCAGGATCTAAAAATGGAAGTAGAAACAATAAATAAATCACAAAGGGAGACAACTCTGGAGATAGAAAACCTAGGAAAGAAGTCAGGAACCATAGATGCAAGCATTATCAATAGAATACAAGAGATAGAAGAGAGAATCTCAGGTGCAAAAAATACCATAGAAAGCATTGACTTGGAACTGGTGAGAAGGCTTAGCGGGTAGGAGCACCGACTGCTCTTCTGAAGGTCATGAGTTCAAATCCCAGCAACCACATAGTGGCTCACAACCACCCGTAATGGGATCTGACGCCCTCTTCTGGTGCTCTGAAGACAGCTACAGTGTACTTATTTATAATAGTAAATAAATCTTTAATTAAAAAGAAAAGAACCTAGCTTTAAAGAAAAAAGAAAGAAAGAAAGAAAGAAAGCATTGGCACAACAATCAAAAAAAATGTAAATTGCAAAAAGATCCTAACCCAGAACATCCAGGAAATCCAGGACACAATGAGAAGACCAAACCTAAGGATAATAGGTATAGAAGAAAATGAAGATTTCCAATCTTAAAGAGTCAGTAAATATCTTCAGCAAAATTGTACAAGAAAACTTCCCTAACCTAAAGAAAGAGATAAGAAGGCTACAGAATTCCATATAGTTTGGACCAGAAAAGAAATTCCTCCAATCACATAATAATCAAAACACCAAATGCACAAAACAAAGAAAGAACATTAAAATCAGTAAAGGGAAAAGGTCAAGTAACATATAGAGGAAGACCTATAAAAATTACACTAGACTTCTCGCCAGAGACTATGAAGCTAGAAGATCTTGAGCAGATGTCATACATACCCTAAGAGAATGTAAATGCCAGCCCAGGCTACCTTACCCAGCAAAACTCTTAATTACCATAGATGGAAAAACCAAGGTATTCCATAACAAAACAAATTTACACAATATATTTCCACAAATCCAGCCCTTCAAAGGATAATTAATGGAAAACTCCAACACAAGGAGGGAAACTACTCTCTAGAAAAAGCAAGAAAGTAATCTTTCAATAAAACTAAAAAAAGATAGCCACATGGACAGAATTCTAACTCTAACAACAAAAATAACAGGAAGCAACAATTAATTTTCCTTAATATCTATTGATATTAATGAACTCAGTTCCCCAATAAAAAAAGACATAGACTAACAGACTGGTTACATAAACAGGACCCAACATTTTGCTGCATACAGGAAACCTACCTCCGTGACAAAGACAGACAGCACCTCAGAATAAAAGGCTGGAAAACAATTTTCCAAGCAAATGATCCCCTCCAAAAAAACTGGAGTAGCCATTCTAATATTGAATAAAATCGACTTTCCACCTCAAGTTATCAAAAAAGATGAGGGACACTTCATACTCATCAAAGGTAAAATCTACCAAGATGAACTTTCAATTCTGAACATCTATGCTCCAAATGTAAGGGCATTCACATTCATAAAAGAAACTTTATTAAAGTTCAAAGAGCACATTGCACTACACACAATAATATTGGGAGACTCCAACACCCCACTCTCATCAATGGACAAATCATGGAGAAAGAAACTAAACAGAGACACAGTGAAACTAACAAAAGTTATTAACCAAACTAATTTTACAGATATCTGTAGAACATTTTATCCTAAAGCAAAAGGATATATTTCTTCTCAGCATCTCATGTTGCCATCTCCAAAATTGACCATATAATCTGTCACAAAACAGTCCTCAACAGATACAAGAAGATTGAAATAATCCTATGCATCTCATCAGATCAGCACAGACTAAAGCTGATCCTTAATAACAACATAAACAATAGAAATCCCACACACACGTGGAAGCTGAACAACACTCTACTCAATAATAACTTGGTCAAGGAAGAAATAAAGAAAGAAATTAAAGATGTTTTAGAGTACTACCAGAGGACCCTACTATACCACTCCTGGGCATATACCTAGAAGATGCTCCAACATGTAATAAGGACACCTGATCTACTATGTTCATAACAGCCTTATTTATAATAGACAGTAACTGGAAACAACTCAAATGTCCCTCAACAGAAGAATGGATACAGAAAATGTGTTACATCTATACAATAGAGTACTACTCATAGGGAATTGGATGGACTATTAATCACTCTATTTCATTAGCGAATATGGGACTATTTAAATCATTTATCTGATCTTGATTTAAATTTGGTACCTGGTATCTGTCTAGATAATTGTCATTTCATCCAGGTTTTCCAGTTTTGTTTGTTATAGTAGTAGGATCTCATGATTTTTTGGATTTCTTCAGTTTCTGTTGTTATATCTCCCTTTTCATTTCTGATCTTGTTAATTAGGATACTGTTTCTGTGGCTTCTATTTAGTCTGGCTATGAGTTTATCTATTTTGTTGATTTTCTCAAAGAATCAGCTCCTGGTTTGGTTGATTCTTTGTGTAGTTCTTTTTGTTTCTACTTGGCTGATTACAGCCCTGAGTTTGATTATTTCCTGCTGTCGACTCCTCTTGGGTGAATTTGCTTCTTTTTGTTCTAGAGCTTTCAGATGTGCAGTCAAGCTGCAAGTGTATGCTCTCTCCATTTAATTTTTGGAGGCACTCAGAGCTATGAGCTTTCCTCTTAGGATTTCTTTCATTGTGTCCCATAAGAGAAAGAGGAACCCTCCTGCATCGTTGGTGGGATTGCAAGCTGCTACAACCACTCTGGAAATCTGTTTGGTGGTTCTTCAGAAAATTGAACCTAGTACTACCTTAGGACCCAGCAATACCACTCCTGGGCATATACCCAGAAGATGCTCATGTAATAAAGGCACATGCTCCACTATGTTCACAGCAGCCTTATTTATAATAGCCAGAAGCTGGAAAGAACACAGATGTCCCTCAGCAGAGCAATGGATACAGATAATGTGGTACATCTACACAATAGAGTACTGCTCAGCTATTAAAATCAATGAATTTATGAAATTCTTAGGCAAATGGATGGATGGATCTGGAGGATATCATCCTGAGTGAGGTAACCCAATCACAAAAGAACACACATGATATGTACTTACTAAGTGGATATTAGCCCAGAAGCTCAGCATATCCAAGATACAATCCACAAACCACATGAATTCAAGAAGAAGGAAGACCAAAGTGTGGATACTTTGATCCTCCTTAGAAGGGGGAAGAAAATAGCCATGGAAGGAGTTACAGAGACCACATGTGGAGCAGAGACTAAAGGAATGACAATCCAGAGACTGCCCCACCTAGGGATCCATCCCATCTACAGTCACCAAACACAGACACTATTACAGATGCAAACAAGTGCTTGCTGACAGGAACCTGATATAGCTGTCTCCTGAGAGGCTCTGCTAGTACCTGACAAATATATAAGTGGATGCTCACAGCCATCCATTGGACTGAGCACAGGGTCTCCAATGAAGGAGCTAGAGAAAGGACCCAAGGAACTGAAGAGGTTTGTAGCCACATAGGAGGAACAACAATATGAACTAATCAGTATCCCCAGAGCTCCCAGGGACTAAACCACCAATGAAAGAGTATACATGGTGGGACTCATGGCTCCAGCTGCATATGTAGCAGAGGATGGCATATTCGGTGATTAATGGAAGGAGTTGCTCTTGGTCCTGTGAAGGCTCTATGCCCCAGTGTGGGGGAATGCCAGGGCCAGGAAGTAGGAGAGGGTGGGTTGGTGAACTGGGAGGGGGAGAGAATAGGGGATTTTCAGAGAGAGACCAGGAAAGGGGAGGACACTTGAAATGTAAATAAAGAAAATATCTAATAAAAGAAAAAAAAAGAAAAACAAAAAAAGAAAACTGGCCAAAGGTGATTTTGAAGGAAATCTTTCAACTCATTTTTTGTCTACTACTTCATACCAACTCTCCTTCATTCTAGCCAGCTTGTTGAAAAGTCAATCTCTTTAGAGCTGTGGTGTTGGGAGTGTTTCTTCTCAGTGACTTTAGTGAAAGTCTAAATATTGCTTCTGATTACTCATGGATGGTTATTTCTTAGTATGGAAAAGTCCCTCACTGAGATCTTAGCTCAGATGTGAAATGGGAACATCAAACACAAAGAGTTCATGAGAAAGATTGCATAACAATGTTTGTTTAATGAGCTAGAGATTTTCCTCTCAGAATAGTAGAAATTCTGACTCAGCAGGTAGGCGTAGGTACTTACCAAGGCTTCCAGGTATTTCCATTCTTTGGTAATTGGGAAAGGAAATGGCATATAGGTATGAAAAAGAAGTTTCTGGAGAAATGAGTTGACTCATCCAATATTCTGAAACACTTTCATTTAAAGATGAGAGATATGATCTTTTGGAACCCAAAGAAGCACTTTAGGATCTAAATTTCACACAAGTATATTTTAGATATCTGTATGAATGTAAAAACAAGTTTTTGCTAAAAGCGTGTTTAATTTTTCAACTTATATAAAATTAATCATGATTTGTTTGTTTGTTTGCTTGTTTGTTTATTGGTTTGTTTTTTTTTTCCAGACAGGGTTTCACTGGGTAACAGTCCTGGCTATCCTGGGACTCATTTTCTGGCCAGGCTAGTCTCAAACTTATAGAGACACTTCTGCCTCTGCTTTCCGAGTGCTGGAATTATAGTCATTTGGTTGATATTTTAAATTTTTATGGGAGTGTGTGCACATGCATATATGCCTAGAAGATAGAGTTGGATCACCGCTGACTATGAGCTGCCTGGTATGGGTGCTGGGAAATGAACTTGCCCTCTGGAAAATCATCAGGTACCCTTAACCTCAAGGCTATCTCTCCATCCTGTTAGCAAATGGTTTTTTAAAAAAAATGTTAAGAAATAGACAATTTTTTTGCATGGATTTTGAATTTCCTGACCTGCTTTGTTGAAGGTTGACTTTAAAATGTTTTTTTGAAGTGAATATTAAAATGCACCATGTAAGCAATGTGAAGTCCCGTATAGGATCTAGAACTTTATTTAAATATTTAAAAAATTTACTATGAACATTTATTTATATATATTTTATTTTTTATATATCATATTATTGTAAATATTTAAATGAATTCATCCAGTTTAAGTGTGGTTTTACTGTATTATACTTATAATAACTATGACTAAAATATTTTATGATCATGTATGATAAAGACTGATGACATTTGGCTGAAATATTGTATTTTATGATCTTCCAATAAAAGCCCAGGCTTCACTGGCCATGGCTCCTTAGCTGTCCTCTAGCACAGCTCCTGAGGAGTCCTAGCTTCTGTTCTATGCGTGTCAGCCTGCCTATTGCAAAGACTCCATCCCTGTGGACTTAGGACATCTTCTGAACCTGGCTCCTTTCACTCTGCTTGTGAGAGACGAAGAATGGTTCTTCATACATGCCAACATCTTGTTGCTTTATCTTGCTCTATGAAGCTCCACTTTATTGTTAAACCATGTTTTAGTTACCTGCCCATCAGTGAGTTGGTATTTTTTCCCCATTCCTTAGCCATTCAACTGGTGACTTTTGAGTACTGTAAGAAATAACTTGGGTAACCTAATTGAAGAAAGAAAAAGGTTATTTTAGTTAATGGTTTTAGAGATTGCCTCTCATGATTTCATGTGATTGATGTGTCCTGGAAGAGCAAGACTACATGACTAATGATGGGAAATAAGAGATAAAAACCAGGACTGTCTTTCTGTGATCCTCTTTGGGTGTGCCTCCTATCATCTACAGCTTTCTCTTGAGGCCTTATACACAGTTTACCACACAGGCAAGGGACAAACCTTTAGATCCTACCTTGGGAAGAGTAATCTAAATTATAACAACAGTTACACACAATGTTTGGATATTTGCATATGTCTGTCCTTGACAGCGTATTCTCTTCTACCTAGGTATATACTTAGAATGATTATATCACATAGCATCTATATTTAATTATTACAATTAATTTTATTATTAATTAATTAATTAATTCACCAAAATGGTTATGCTGAAAATTTGCACTAAGGAATTTTTATCCTTTGAAGTCAGACGATTTATACACATTATTGAATTCCTTTTTGATGAATGCTGATTGTCAATATAGTTTTACTTTATAAATTAGGAAACTAAATCAGACAGGAACATGCTGTCTCTCTGTTCACATTGCTGTCTACAGAAAAGACAAAACTTAAACTTGATCTCAGGGACTGCAGCAATCTCCACGAACACACTGTTCTGACAACACAGCACACCACGAACACACTGTTCTGACAACACAGCACACCAC
>NW_022196913.1:94586321-94605234 GCF_008632895.1 Mastomys coucha
AGCACACCACGAACACACTGTTCTGACAACACAGCAGACCACGAACACACTGTTCTGACAACACAGCAGACCACAAACACACTGTTCTTACAACACAGCAAACCACGAACACACTGTTCTGACAACACAGCAGACCACGAACACACTGTTCTGACAACACAGCACACCACGAACACACTGTTCTGACAACACAGCACACCACGAACACACTGTTCTGACAACACAGCACACCACGAACACACTGTTCTGACAACACAGCAAACCACGAACACACTGTTCTGACAACACAGCACACCACGAACACACTGTTCTGACAACACAGCACACCACGAACACACTGTTCTGACAACACAGCACACCACGAACACACTGTTCTGACAACACAGCAAACCACGAACACACTGTTCTGACAACACAGCACACCACGAACACACTGTTCTGACAACACAGCACACCACGAACACACTGTTCTTACAACACAGCACACCTTTGCAGTGTGCTTGTTTCCTGAATACATTCATTGGCTTTTTTTTTTAATTATTATGCAGGGGTTGGAGATTTGAAGGTTTGATATTTGAAGTTTTAGGGAGTATTTCATTTACTAAAGCAGTGTGAGGTTTTGTTCTAGTTAATTCATCAGTTTTTTTGTTTTTTGTTATTTATCTGACTGGATTTTCTTATCAAGAGGATAGCAAGTAGTCCTTAAAATAACAAATAAAGTAAAAAAGAAGCTAGAAAGATAATTTGTCAACTGATAATAAATTACATATTCACATGCACTATACATAAAAAGCAACACTGAACAAACCAACCATTCCATTGGCCTTTGAGGGGCACAAACCTAGTTAATAAACACACCTGACTCAATCTTGTATGTTAGAGCTAAACATTTGACTTCAATATTCTCTGATTTCTTTCAGAATAAACATTGACATTTCCAGAGTTTTCTTTTCCTCACCATTGAAAATACATGCTATCAAGTGGCAATTCAGAATATTTTTTTCAAAGCTATTGTTAGTGGTTTAGAAATAAACTCAAGACTTATTTATAATAGTAGTGATGAATGGGCCTCCATAGAGCATAACAGCCATTTGTGTGATAGTACTTCCAGAATTACTGTTCACATGTATGCAGTGGAATGCCTTAAAAATAATATTTTACAGTTTTAAAATGATAGTGATAAAATTAAACCAGGTGCTAATAACCATCTTTAGTAATGGTACCACTTGAAGGAGCGCCTTCCATTTGTATATCGCTAAATAAGCAAAAGTGAAAAATTGTATTTCAGCATCAAAAAATAATGATACTAGTTAAGATAATGTTATGAGTTATATTTGAGAAAAGGAATAATATTTTCAAGGCTTGCTTTAATTATTCCAGAAAAAGGAACTCTTGCAATGATGATATGACTACTGTGAAGAAGGATATGTCTTCCTGAGCTAAAACCTCAATAGCTTCAGACCAATACTCTCTGGACCATTTTTTTCAAATGCAATTTGCAATACAATTAACTATTCTGGGTGTTGGACTATCGTCTCTTCACTTCACTCATGGAAATCATTTTAATTTACTGTCTAGTTTGTACCAAAATGGCTCTAATGGTATTTACTTCAAGTAAAATTCTTGCTTTCTTAGACTTTTGTCATCTGATAGAGAATTTGTACAAAGTAGAAATAATTGGTGAAGGGCTAAAGATTTTCTCCAACTTTCATTTATCTGCCCCATGAGATTTAATTTTTAACTTTATTTCTATTGCAGTTGATAACTCTCAGAATTGTATCCACTTGAGGAGCACTGAAGTATGAATGAATCCAACTATGTCTTTCTATGAGGGGGTTGCTCAAAACAGACTTACTAGGTTTTCTTTGCCATTCTTTGGAATATCACATGACCCATCCAGAAAAAGTAACCAAAGCAGTGAACTGAATGTTACTATGGGGAGAAAGGTAATTAATAGCACACAGAGCCAATGGGGTGAGAACAAGTTGAAGAATTGCGTTTTCCAGAATTTATAACTCTGATCATAGAGGCACCTCTATCCATGACTGCCTTATATACCTCTGGCTTCTGTTTGTTCCCTACAATAAAGGACATTTCTTTGGGTATTTACATTTCTGGGTGTGATATTATTTATGTAGCGTAAATAATATGGAGAACAGTATCAAGGGAAGAAAAATCTCATGTAAGAGTTTCCTTAGACATCCTTCTCAATGAACACTATGGAAGGACATGTCTTAGAGTCTTATCCCTACAGCTACATACATCTTAAGTTTGCAAAGTTGTTTGGATGCCAAGTAAATATCCCATGAGACAAGTCATGGGATAAGAAGTGGATAGTTTTATGCTCTTAACGTGAGGAATTAGAAATCTTTGCTTTGCTCATTTTATGTCATGTTTAAAGTATTAACTGTTCCTGGACTTTGAAATTATAATCTTTTAATCAGAAATTTTTATGTTCACTAAATCAGGGCACATAAATGAAATTGTCTTCAACTTTTCTTGAGCACAGAGTATATGCTGAACTTTAATCAAATTATTGAAACATATTAGAGTCTACGTAACATCTATACCAGATACTTCTTGAGAGAAAAAAAAACAAGCCAAAAAATTTAAAAGAAGGGTTTATTAAACAGTGTTAACTTGGGTGTTAAAATTTCACATGTAATAATACAGAATACCTGGTTGTGTTTGATTATATAAAAATAGGAAATTATTTTAATATAAATGTATCTCATGTGATACTGGGGATGCTTGTACTAAGAAGTTATTTTGGTATTTATCTAGAATTCAAGTTCATTGGGCATCTTGTGGCTTATCTGGAAGTTTTATCAAAAATCAGTCACATTACATTCTAACTGTATTTTTTAAATTTATTCATGTATTTAGTGTGGCAGTGATATGTAGGTTAGAGGAAAGTTTTTTAGAGTCTGTTCTTTCCTTTAATCACATGTGACCTAGAAATCAAACTCAGCTCTTTTTTTTATTAGATATTTTCTTTATTTAAATTTCAAATGTTCTTTCTTGGTTTCACCCCCCCCCCAAAGAAACCCCTATTCCCTCCCACCCTCTCCCTGCTCACCAACCCACCTTCTCCTATTTCCTGGCCCTGGCATTCCCCTACATTGGGGCAAAGAGCCTTCACAGGACCAAGGGCCTCTTTTCCCATTGATGACCATCCTCTGCTACATATGCACCTGGAGCCATGAGTCCCACCATGTGTATTCTTTGGTTGATGGTTTAGTCCCTGGGAGCTCTGGGGCTACTGGTTAGTTTATATTGTTTTTCTTCCTATGGGGCTGCAAACTCCTTCAGCTCCTTGGGTCAATTCTCTAGCTCCTTTATTGGGACCTTGTGCTCAGTCCAATGGATGGCTGTGAGCATCCACTTCTATATTTGTCAGTCTCTGGCAGAACTGCTCAGGAGACAGCTATATCAGGCTCCTGTCCACAAGCACTTGTTGGCATCTGCAATAGTGTCTGGATTTGATGACTGAATATAGACAGAATTCCCACGTGGAGCAGTCTCTGGATTGTCCTTCCTTCAGTCTCTGCTCCATAGTTTGTCTCTGCAATACCTTCCATGGCTATTTTCCCTTCTAAGAAGGATTGAAGTATCCACACTTTGGTCTTCCTTCTTCTTGAGTTTCATGTGGTTTGTGGATTGTATCTTGGGTATTCCAAGCTTCTGGGCTAATATCCACTTATCAGTGAGTGCATACCATGTGCGTTCTTTTGTGATCGGGTCACATCACTCAGGATGATATCCTCCAGATCCATCTGTTTGCCTAAGAATCTCATAAATTCATTATTTTTAATAACTGAATAGTATTCCATTGTGTAAATGTACCACATTTTCTGTATCCATTCCTCTGTTGAGGAACATCTGGGTTCTTTCTGGTTTCTGGCTACTACAAATAAGGCCTTTATGAACATACTGTAGCATGTGTCCTTATTATGAACATGTTGGAGCATCTTCTGGGTATATGCCCAGGAGTGGTAATGCCTGGTCCTAGGTACTACTGTGTCCAATTTTCTGAAGAACTGCTAAACTAATTTTCTACCCTATTAAAAAATGGGGAACAGAGCTAAACAAAGAATTCTCAACTAAGGAATGCGGAATGGCTGAGAAGCACCTAAAGAAATGCTCAATCCTTAGTCATCAGGGAAATGCAAATCAAAACTACCCTGAGATTCCACCTCACACCAGTCAGAATGGCTAAGATCAAAAACTCAGGTGACAGCAGTTGCTGGTGAGGATGTGGAGAAAGAGGAACACTCCTTCATTGCTGGTGGGGTTGCAAGCTGGTACAAGCACTCTGTAAATCAGCTTGGCAGTTTTTCAAACTCAGTTCTTTAGTCTTGGCTATAAGTGCCTTTTACCTGCTAAGCCATGATATAAGGTCTCACTTAATATCTTAATATCAACAGAGTTTAGAGTCATCTTTCCTACTTTCAGCCTTTTTGAACCTGATTAGGCTGATTTAATTTCAGTCTCTAAAGGTACATAAGTGACTGAAGCACAGAATCATCTGTCTTGGAGTTGGGGCTGGCTCAGGTAAGATCACTGGCTTTGCATGGACTTCCTTTGCATTGAGTTTAAAAGACACTCTGGCTCCTGGGACTGGTCAAATGCTGAGATCTGGAGTAGGATCCACTATTATGCATTTTATCACTTTGGCAGAGTTTTGCCGCCCAAGAAGCCTGTGTATGCAGAAACCATCTGTCTTAGTTTTTTATTTCTCTGAACAAAAAAAAATGTGGTCATGACTGCTCCAAGGTAATGGTCAAGGAAAAGGTATATTATAGATATGACAGAAAGAATAGCTAGAGGCATCTGGAAGAGTTGAGACTGAATATGGCCTGCTGACTGAACTGGGCCATGAAAGGAGAGAGATTAGGGGGAAACAAGAGAAGGGGGAAGCAAGGGGCCAGGAGAGAAACCAAGAGACATTATGGCAGAAAGTATGGAAGTGTGCAGATAGATATGGTGCTGGTGAGGTAGCTGAGAGTTTTATGTCAAATTCTGCAGAAAGAGAGAGAGCCTGTGTACCCAGCTTGGACCTTGTAATTTCAAAGCCTACATCAAGTGACACAGTTCTTCCAACAAGGCCATGCATACTACAACAAGGCTACATCTCTGACCAGTTCTAGTTCCTGGTGACAAAACATTCAAGTTTAACAGCCTGTGGTGGCCATTATTATTCAAACCATCATACCATCCAAAGTTAGCATTGGGAAATAATCTGACATCACTTCATGAAAGTCAGTTGAATCTCTGTCTCTGTGTCTGTCTGCCTCTCTCCCTCTTTACCTCTCTATATATTTCTTTCTCTCTCTCTTCTTAATTAGATCTATCACCACACTTCTTATTCTCACACAAAACTAACTTGAACATACTAATTGTCACATTAAGGATTTAGTATTTTAAGTAATTTTCAGTCTTTGAAGATTTCTCAAAAAGGAAGAATGGAGTTAGAGAGTTAATAGAAAGGCTACATGAGCTTGGTCCAATGGAGATGAGAATATAAAACAGGAGTTTGCCAAGCAGAGTACTAGCAGGAAGAAGAAATGACTTACTAACCAAAGATGCTGGGTAAAACCTGGGCAGAAGAACAACTGCAGAATGAAAATTATGAAGTGACACTGATTGCTTGAAAGCAAGGGGGAGGATGCCCTATATTCAATATGTTCATTGGAATTCTCCATCAGTGGGACTTATTATGAGTCAGAGTATTGATCTAGCTCTACCAAAAATACAGAAAATGTTTAGAGAATCTACAGTTCTGATGAACTGAAGGGACAGAATTGTCAGCTTGTTGACATTCATTAGAGCTTTTTTGTTTCATCATTTGATTATTTTAAGGTTATTATAATTATTGCCAGAAGCTGAGTGACTTCCTCTTTGGATTTAGTTCCTATTTATGTTGCTGAATAAACACCATTTTTTAAAAGAGCAGCCATTAATAAGTTGTCCTTCGGTATGTCCTGCCAAACGGCTATATTTCCTCATCTCTGGGTTAACATGCATGGCAGCCACTACTAAGCTCTTAATGGCTATTTATTTATTTCTGAAACATGTTCCCTTGAATGTTTTCATTGACTATCTAGTCATTTCTTAGTCATTTGTTTACCATTGCACACATTGATGGAACTGTTAAATGCACCATTTTGTTAAGTTTTTGGAGAAGAGCCATGATGGCAAGAAGCATATTTTCTGGAATTCATTAGAACCATATCCCAATAGTATTGATTCTGTTTATTCAATACTCCAAACAAATCAAGCCATCTACAGAGAGAAAAAGCTGAATTGAAAGACTTGGGAACAAAAGTGCTAGGAGGACAATTGTCTATTGTTACAAACTACTTAGAAAATGAATAGTAGCTATGTAACTGGGAGTTTAGTAATTCAGAAGGCTATAAAGCTAATATTGTCCCTAGGGACTGTAGTTTAGAATGGATAGTGCTGGAGTTTTGTGATAATTCAGTAGAAAATAGTCTTGGTTAAATACTATATGGAAAATTAGGAGATTGGCACACCTTGCCATACCCTACTAGTCTGCCTGAGTCCCAGGAGGTCTGCCATAATCCAAGATACAGAACTCTGCCTGCTTCCCAAAACCTGGACACACAGCTCCATCTGCTCTTCCGTGATCCAACCTAGGACATCTCAGGCCAGCCAACACTAGAGACAAGCAGATGGCAAAAGATAAGCACAAGAACAATTAACAGAAGCCAATGCAACATGGCACCATCAAAATCCAGCTCTCCTACTATAGCAAGCCCTGGATAATCTAATATACCTGAGGAGGAAGATAGTGATCTAAAACCCCATCTTATGAAGATGATAGAGGCCTTTAAAGAGAAAATAAATCCCTTAAAGAAATATAGGAAAAAAAGGTACACAAAGAGGTAGAAGTAGAAGGTCTTAAAGATGAAACAAATAAACTCTTAATGAAATACAGGAAAATACCATCAAACTGGCAAAGGAAATGAATAAAATGGCCCATTCACTAAAAATGGAAATAGAAGCAATAAAGAAAATACAACTCTAGAGATGGAAAACTGTTGGGAACCATGAGAGCCCTGAGATAAATATCCTGCCCCAGCTAATTGAGAACCTGGAGATTAACATCCTGCCTGACAATCACAAGGATCCGGCTTGGCCCTGGGAAAAGAACATTCACGGAAATCCACCCCCTCCCCACCTGTCACACCGGAGCTCAAACCCAGAAGATCTTGTAAACTTCCATCTCCCTCCTTCCTCTCCCCCTCCCCTCCAAGATTTTTGCCTTAAATATGCTTGGCTGCACTAAGTAAATGGCTCTTGACAAGCAATGCTTCCTTGAGTCCTGTTGTCTCTCTCGCCTATTCTTTATTCACAGGTTGTGACCCTCCTCATTCCCCCCGAATAACGTGACCTGCAGGCCAGGTCAGAAAACCTAGGAAAGAGAACAGAAAGTATAGATGCAAGATCACCAACAGAATACAAGAGAATAAAGAATTTCAGGCATAAAAGATACTATAGAAGAAATTGAAACATCAGTCAAAGAAAATGCCAAATGTGAAAAGTTCCTAACTCAAAACATCCAGGAAATTTGGAACACTATGAAATTACTTAACCTAAGAATAATAAGATTAGAAAAGGGTGAAGTACAAAGGACCAGAAATCATCTTCAACAAAATTATAGAAGAAAACTTTCCTAACCTAAAGAATGAGATTTCTATAAACATATAAGAAGCTTATAGAATACCAAATAGATTGGACCAGAAAAGAAAATCCTCCTGCCACATAATAATCAAAACACTTAATGTATAAAACAAAGAAAGAATATTAAAAGCTGTAAGGGAAAAAGACTAAATAACATATTAAGGCAGACGTTTCAAAGTTACACCTGACTTCTCAACAGATACTCTAGAAGCCAGAAGATCCTGGACAGATGTCTTGCCAAAGACCTAAAAGACCCTACATGCCAGCCCTGACTACTATATGCAGCAAAACTTCCAATCACCATAAATGGAGAAACCAAGATATTCCATTAAAAAAAGACAAATTTAAACAATGTTTTTCCACTAATCCAGCCTTCCAGAAGACAATAGAAGGAAATTTCCAAGACAAGGAGGGTAACTACAACCAAGAAAACATAAAAAATTAATCATCTTGCAACAAACCCAAAAGAAAAGAATCCCCCCTCTCTCTCCCTCTCCCTCCTCTCTCTCTTTTACACACACACACACACACACACACACACACACACACACACACGCACACATGCACACACACACACACACACATACACACATACACACACACACAGAACAATACCTCTAACATCAAAATAAGAGAGGAACTCACAATCATTGGTCAGTAATATCTCTCAACATCAGTGGACTTAGTTCACCAGTATAAAGATACACGCTAATAGACTGAATATAAAAGCAGGATTCATCATTGTACTACATACAAGAAACATGCACCAGCAACAAAAATAGACAATGCTCAGAGTAAAGACGTGGAAAAAAGTTTCCCAAGCAAATGGGCCCCAGAAACTAGTTGGAGTAGCTTTTCAAATATGTAATAAAATAAACTTTCAACCAAAAGTCATCCAAAGAGCTGTGGAAGTACACATCAAAGGAAAAATTCAGCAAGATGTCATCCTAACTCTGAACATCTATGCCCCAAATTCAAGGGAACCCTCATTCATAAAAGAAACTTTAGTAACACTCAAACCACACATTTGACCTGAAACAATGATAGTGGGGGACTTCAACACCATATTTTCAGAAAGAAAAATAAAGAAAACTAACTGATATTATGAAACAAATATATTTAACAGATATCTAAAGAAAACTATAGATCTTTTCACCCAAACACAAGAAAATATACATTCCTCTCAATAACTCATTGACCCTTCTTAAAAATTGACCATATAATCATACACAAAGCAAGTCTCCATAGATACAAGAAGATTGAAATAACTCCATATAGTCTATCAGATCCCCACACATTAAGGCTGGACTTCAACAATAAGAGAAAACCCATATAATCATGGAAACTGAACAACTATCTACTCAATGATCACTTTTGTCAGGGAAGAAATAAATAAATAAAGACTGCCTGAAATTCAAGGAAAATGAAGTCTTAATATTCCTCAAAATTATGGGAAATATTAAAAGTTGTGTTATGAGGAAAGTTCATAGCACTAAGTGCCTTATTACAAAAACTGGAGAAATCTCATACCAGCAACTTAGCTGCACACCTGAAAGCTCTAGACCAAAAAGAAGAAAATACACTGAAGAACATTAGAGGCAAGAAATAGTCAAACAAACAACAACAAAAAAGAAATAGTCAAACTTGGGGCTGAAATCAACAGTTAGAAATAAAGAAAACAGCACAAAGAATGAAATCAAAAGATAGTTATTTGAAAAAAAAAATAAACAAGATCGACAAACCCTTAGCCAAACTAACTAAAAGGCACAGATAAATTATCCAGCTTAACAAAATCAGAAATGAAAAGGGAGCCATAACAGAAACTGAGGACATTTTTAAAAAAATCATTAGGTCTTACTTTAAAAGCCTGACCCCCACAAAATTGGAAAATCTTAATGAAATGGATGATTTTCTAGACAGATATCATCTACCACTGTTAAATCAAGATCAGGTAAAGTATTTAAACAGCTTATAACCCCTAAAAAATATAAGCAGTTATTAAAAGCCTCCCAACATAGAAAAAGTTAGCTGAGGACAAAATGGTTTTAGTACAGAATTCTATCATAATTTTGAAGAAGAGCTAATACCAATACTCTTCAAACTATTCCACAAAATAGAAACAGAAGCCACACAACTGAGTTCATTCTATGAGGATACAATTACCCTGATACCTAAGCCATAAAAAGATTTAACAAAGAAAGAGAACTTTATACCAATTTTGCTTATGGACATTGTTGTAAAAATATTCAGTAAAACTCACAAAATGAATCCAGGAATATATCAAAAACATCATTTACCATGTCAAATAGACTTCATAGCAGGGATACAAAGATGGTTCAATATGTGAAAATCCACCAATATAATTTACTATATAAACAAACTGATAGAAAAAAGCCCATATGATCATCTTATTAGATCCAGAAAAAGTCTTTGACAAAATCCAACACCTCTTCATGCTAAAAGTTTTGGAGAGATTAGTGATTCAAAGCATATACCTAAACATAATAAAAGCAATATACAGCAAGCCAATAGCCAACATCAAATAAGTGGAGAGAAACGTGAAGCAATCCCACTAAAATCAGGGACGAGACACGACTGTCCATTATCCCTATCTATGTAATAGTACTTGAAGTTCTAGCTAGAGCAATAAGACAACAAAAGGAGATACAAATTGGAATGAAAGAAGTGAAAGTATCACTATTTGCAAATATGAGAGTATACATAAGTGATCCCCCAAATTCTACCAGGGAACTCCTAGAACTAATAAACAGCTACAACAAAGTGGCTGAATATGAAATTAGATAAAAAAAAATTAAATTAGTAGTCTTCCTTTATACAAATGATAAATGGGCAGGGAAAGAATTTAGGGAAACAAAACCCTTCATAATAGTCACAAATAATATAAAATATCTTGGTATAACTCTAACCTAACAAGTGAAAGATTTGGATGACAAAAACTTCAAGTCCCTGAAGAAAGAATTTGAAGATATCATAAGATGAAAGGATCTTCCATGGTCATGGATAGGAAGGATTAAAATAGTGAGAATAGCCATCCTATCAAAAGCAATCTACAGATTCGGTGTAATCCCTATCAAAATCCCAACACAAGCTTTTACTGACTTAAAATAGCACTTCTCAACTTCATATGGAAAAGCAAACAAATGAACAAAAAGCTAGGATAGTCAAAACAATCTTGAAGAGCAAAAGAACTTCCAAAAGAATTGCCATCCCTTACCACAATCTGTGCTGCACAGCACTAATGATTAGAAAAAACTGTATGGTAATGGCAAAAATACAGACAGGTTGATCAATGGAATTAAACTAAAGAATCTGAAACAAACTCACACAACTATGGACACTTGATTTTTGACACAGAGGCCAAAACCATAGAGTGCAAAAAAGAAAACCTCTTCCACAAATGGAGCTGGTCTAACTGAATGTCTGCATGTAGGAGACTGGAAATAGATCCATATATATATCACCCTATATAAAAGTCAAGTCCAAGTTGATCAAGGACCCCAGCATGAAACCTGATACACTATTTCTCATAGAAATCAAAGTGGGAAATAGCCTTGAATGCATTGGTATAGAGACAAGTTCCTGAACAGAACACCAATGGCTCCGGCTCTAAGATCAACAATTGATAAATGAGATATCATGAAACTGAAAAGCTTCTGTAAGGCAAAGGACACTGTCAATAGGATAAAATGGCAACTTACAGACTGGGGAAAGATGTTTACTATCCAACAGCAGGCTATAATCCAAAATATATAAAGAACTCAAGAAGTTAGATTCTAAGGAGCTAGAGAAAAGACTCAAGGATCTGAAGGATTTGCAGCTCCTTAGGACAACAATATGAACTAAGTAGTATCCTCAGAGCTCCCAGGGACTAAACCACCAACCAAAGAGTACACATGGTGGGACTAAAGGCTCCAGCAGCATGTGTATAGTAGAGGATGGCCAAGTCGGTCATCAATGGGAGGAGAGGCCCTTGGCCCTGTGAAGGTTCTATGCCCCAGTGTAGGGGAATGCCAGGGCCAGTAAGCAGGAGAGGGTGTGGTGGCGAGCAGGGGGAATGGGAAGGAACAGGGGTTTGTTCTTGTTGTTTTTTGTTTTTTGTTTGGAGACGAAACTGGGAAAGGAGATATTGTATGACATGTAAATAAAGAAAACATCTAATAAAAAATAAAACAAACAAACAAACAAAATTGTAAGCAATACTCTGTTATGCTTACAGACAGGAGCCTAGCATTACTGTCCTCTCAGAGGCTCTACCCAACAGCTGATTCAAACAGACATAGATACCCACAGCTAAATATTAGACACAGATACCCACAGCTAAATATTAGACAGAGGTTGAGGTCTCTTATGGAAGAGTTTGGGGAAGGATTGAAAGACCTCAAGCGGATGGGAATTCCACATGACCACCATGAGAGTCAACTAATCTAGACCTCTGGGAGTTCTCAGAGACTGAACGACCAACCAAAAAACATACATTGGCTGAAATGAGGCCACTGGCATATATGCAGCAGGCATGCAGCTTAATCTCCATGTGGTATACCCAACAACTAAAGTGGAGGCTCTCCCTTAAACTGTAGCCTGACTGTGGTATCTATTCCCTAACAGGGCTGCCTTGTTTGGCTTCAGTGCAAGAAGATGCTCCTAATGTGGCAGAGACATAAATCTGCCATGGTGTGGGGACACTGGGGGTGGCACCCCTTCAGAGGAGAAGTGGGAGAGGGATGGGAAGAGGGTCTCCATGAGAGAAACAGGGAGGAAGCAGCATTTGGGATGTAAATAAATAATTATAAAGAAAAAAACTAGCTATTTGATTCATGTAAATTTTGGATATGATATACATCATAATTAAAAATAATCCAATAATTATTAAATTATAAGGTCTTTAAGAATTTTGGAAGTAAAGATGAAAAGTTAAAATAATAAACATTTTAGTGATACACAACTATATTTTAATCCTGTGTCTCATCATTCCTGTTATGAGATCTCTAAGTTCTTAGAACTCTCAACTTCAGAATTCTACAATGCTGATATAATACTTACTTTGTTACAGTGATCAGAAAAACTAATACTTTGCAGAACAATGTAAAATTAGGTGATATTGGCATTATCTCCTCATGATTCCAATGCCTTATCAGGCTGCTGTCTGGGAGGTAGTGATTTGTGGACCACTTTGATATATTTATAGCTGAGTAGCTAAAGGGAATCAAAAGACATTTCTCCAGGCATAGCTTAAGCATAATTATAACTTTCTGAACTTCTGCTTTTACTCAAAATCAAGCTAATACTGCTGTTGTTAATTTTAGTCCCCAAATGGAGTGTGTTTCTCTACTGAAATTTTAAGTACTGTACATACAAAGAGTGTCCCTAGTACATAAATGGAGGCATACCTTGCTGCCCACAAAGGACCTCTGGGTTGAATCTGGAATGCCAGCATGTTTCCTTCTTGGTTGAGTTCCAGCTCTTACAGCTGAGCAAGGACACAGAATTGCTATCTCCTGCACATTCTCCCCCACCCACTGCTCCCCCATTCACTGAAAACAATCTCTCTGCTTTCTTTGCTAAGAAGGGAGAAGCCAGTGAGCCCCACATCAAGAGAGAGCTGACTCTATTTTATTACAACACAGCATCCATAGAATTTTAAGACTAGGAGAAGGAAGGGAAATAAAAGAGATTGAAATTAATCAGGCCTACAAGTGCATGTTATCATCTGGTCAACTAGGTCAAGAATCTCAAATAAGAGATTTGACTTGTAAAGCATCTCATAGGCTTCAAGATTCTTACCTAAGTAAGAAATCATACTGTATGACACATGCATCTGTCCTCAACATTGTGTTTAAAAGTGACAAATGACAGAACTAAAGATAATGTATCTGAATATCGGGGATGAGTCCATCAACAGCCTTCTATTTGTACTTTCTATAGATCATCCTTATGCAGAGGTAGGACTGAGAGATGCTTAGCTACTTTCTGAATGGATTTGAGCCCTGCTCTGTAGGAGGAAACTTCATGCCTGTTGCTGTAATTGCACTTAAGAGCCTTTGGCTGAGGAAGTCATAGGCTCTAATGTAGAACCTTATTTTGATAAATGGTCATGTAAAATCCAAATTGCCTTCTAAGTATGTATGCTTATGCTCATAGACCTGCTCTCAGCCTTGGCTAAAGGATCTTCCTTTTGCAGTTTACAGCAGTCAAGACAGCTGAATGTCTGCTCAAAATGCTAAGAATAAGAGATATCTGGCTATCCCTAAATGGGACAACAATATTAACCCCACCATCGAAAAGCTTCAGGGATCATCATAGAAAAGGAGGCAAGAAGAATGTAAGAGCCAAAGGAAGGGGAGCTGTGATGGAGACTGCCACCTTATGGGCATAGCATGGCTATCATACTCAAACCCACAGGAGATATGGTCACCTGCACAGGACCTACACAAGAAAAGTCAGCTAAAATATTGGCATAGATGGGTTAGATAAACTATAGGCACCACCCCATACTGACTGAATGATAGATGCTGAAGGAGCTGGGAAGAATCATGCTTTATTTATTTTACTATTTATTTTATTTTATTTTATTTTGAATCACCCACCTATACAGTTCCCAGGTTCCAGTGGATGGCTTTAAAACACTAAGTGGATTTCATGAATTATTAAGAAGCAAAACAACAACCAAAAGACCTAACTTTGAGAGAAGGTCATGTTGTGAGGGAGAAATCCAGGTATGTTCACTTTTCGTTGTATTCATGTGTGAAATTCTTAAAAATAAAAAAAATGCTTAGTTTTTAATTCTATAATTATTGTTATTAGTCTCTATCAATTAATTCTATAATTATTGTTAGTCCCTTCCAGAGAAATGCCTAGGGCTATCGTAATGAGTGTTTCTTGTCAGCAGTTGAAATGCAAGAGCAAGAGAAAATAACCTACCTCACATGTTCCTTGGCAGATAGCAAAGGGTTAACTTTCTTATGGATTTCATAGTGTCAACTGGTAAAGGGAGTGTGCTGCTCAGAGTGCTTTAGCCAGCTTCCCATCTGTTCCACAGAAGTTTGTTAGCACAGCTGGAAAAAAGGAGCTTTCACAGCCTTCTTTGACTTCCAAGATTCAACCAGCCCCCCCCACCCCCACTTCTCAGCTCCAACCCTAAGAAAAGCTATAAAATAATTAGAACACATTCTCCCCTACACTAAGTAGTCGGGGGGGGGGGGAGGTTCTTTTCTTCTCCATTTCTTTTTCAGAGCTCTGGACAGAACTTGTGTTCTGACAACAATAAAATGTAGATACACTTGCCAGGTTTAAAATTGCCCATTAACTCCTTCCCCACCTTCTCTTCCTCTTCCTCCTCCTCTCTTCCTTTTCTCTGGATGAATTTTTCTTTGGTTTGTAACACTATATCATCAAAAATTAGCCAACAGTTAATCATATTATGCAAAATGCTCTCTGTGTTGAATCAGTTCTAGCTTCCAAATTAAATCTCTTACACATCAATTTCTTCTAAGTCATTCCTAGTCATAGATGGCACATCAAGGAAATACCCACGAACATGATAACATGGAAGGAAAAAAATCTCATAGGGCTCTAAGTATAGGCAAAGAATGACAGGGAACTAATACCCACTGAGAAAGGGTGAATTAGTCTTAGGTGATGATCACATTAATTAGTTAGGTAATTCCAAGTGATCAACTCTGAAACCATATACACACAACAACACTAAGTAGACTGAAGAGATTGCATTAATATATTAATGTGTGTATATATATATATATATATATATATATATAAAATAATATACATGTTGTATATTTGTATGTGTGAAACAATAATAAGGAAAAGAGACCATCAATATGAGTGAATGAAGTCAGGCTGACATAGGGGGTTTGGAAAGAGGAAAGAGAAAGACAGTAATCATGTAATTATATTATAATTAAAACACTTAGAAAATATAATGTACCCATTCTTTTTCATTATAATTAAGAACTAAAAACTTCTTTATACTTTATAAAGATTGATCACTACAGGTACTAGGTATGTCTAGGTGTGTTGTATTCTTGTCAGAATGTCCCAGATTGTCTTTAAAACAGTGTGCATGAACTGAAAATTTGGACAGAAACTCTTTCACTCAGAGCTAGCATCTTCATTCTAAGAATGTTGCAAATTCTACTACTTTTATTTAATTGTATGTTTCTGCTCACATCTTCATTTGCTAACTACTATTTTATAGATGAAGCAATAAGAACTCAAAAGAGTCAAATAGGTTCATGAAGCAGAGAGTGCCATAGTCAGGTGGACAAGTTTACAAAATCATTTTTCTTATTAATTTCTTATTCGTAAGTGTACAGTTTGCCATATAGAAAGTTTTTGGTTCTTTTATATATAAAGAAGAGAGTCTATAAGGTTTAATATTCCTATCTAAATATATGTGACATCAAGCTACACTTAAATTGGCTGTCTTCCAGTTTTCCACAGAAAGAGTTGGCTTTGATAGATTTTGTTTCTTTTCACTCACCTGAAACCTATTTATCCACCCTTTGCTTGTTATGTGTGCTCTGTGCTATTTTGTATCTGTCCCTAGAATAACACAACATAGTCAGCAAGATTTCTACCTTCACAAAGACCATCTAGTAAAAATGCTTCTTCAATTTTAATTTCAATTTAAAAATATCTAATGCCAAACTCATGATATTATGATTCTAAAATTTTATATGAGTTCTAGGAATTGACTTTTTAAAAAAATGTATTTCGGATGTTCTTTTTATGAACAAGAGTCCTTAAAGCAAGAATGGAAACATATAAAAAAATGCTCCAATTACAAATTGAATTCAACTTTAAGTGCACTGTAAGAACAGACATGGATGAATAAGTGGGATAAGATGTCGTACGCCTTTCCGTCCAGCGGAAATAAGGAGGCAACAACAAGCTCTTCCCCATGCAGTTTATTTATCTTTTCTTCTTTTTGTTAGTTTCTCTTATATTCTTCTATATCTTCTTCTTACATCTTACTTATTTCTATTTTACTTCTTCTATTTTACTACTTACATCTTACTACTTCTATTTTACTACTTACATCTTACTTCTTTCTTCTTACTTCTATCCCCTACATACTTACTCCTAATTATTATATACATCTTACTTCAATCCCTACATCTTACTTCTATTCTTACATCTTACTTCTATCTTTACATCTTACTTCTATATCTACTTACTTCTATCCCCTACATACTTACTCCTAATTCTATTCTTACTTCTATTCCTACATCTTACTTCTTACATACTTACTACTCCTATCTATATCCAGCCCCCAGCCCTTGTGGGTTAAATACTTTCCCTGGTCCCAATCAACTTCGGGTACGTGGCAAAGCACAATAGGCTGTGAGAAATCATGCCAGCTTGCATCACAAACTGGAGGCACTCAGCTTTTCCAACTAAGGGCTTGTTTATCAATGCTCTCTGCTCTGGCCGGAGGCCAAGTGTTCAATATATATATATGGTGGCAGCTGCGGCTCCCCACAGTAAGAAGACGACTTTGGACTTACATAGAGGATCAGAACAGAGAAGCAACTAGTACCTGAGATTGAAGCTAGCTAAGGGGGGCTGGCACAGGGTTGGCGGGCAGAGAATGAATTCAGAAGAGTAGAGTGTGAGTAATAACTGGAGATGCCCTACAACTGCCCCTGCCCTACAACTGCCTCTTTAAAGATATGATCATTGGTGGGAGAGCAGGAGGAGTTACGAGGAGAGGAGGCAGGAGAAGCTGTGATCCAGGTGTAAAGTAGATGAATAACATAGTAATCATCATTATCATCATCTGATCATTATTTTTCATTTGTGCAAAACCAATCATTTTTGTATAAAACAGCTATCAGTTTGAGAGCTGTCAGCTGTGCTTTAATTTAAGTGAAAGAACTTGCATGGAATTCAATGCTTCTCTAAATAAGACTACAACTCTATATCTGACTTAAGTATTTTCTAAACAGTTTGAACAATATCAGGAGGCTAGATGACTCCTTGTCATCTCCCTGGTTCATACAATTCTCATTATTTTGATGTTTTAGAGAACTGGCCTGTTAACTGCTTGTCTGGCTGATTGTGGAGTTTCTAACATAAAGCATCTAAGAGGTTATAAATAGAATAATCAAACATCCAGGTGGGGAATGAGTGTTCAGACTCCCAGACAAGCAATGATGTGTGGGCCTCATGAATATGACCATTTTTAACTCAGCCAGAGTGGGAACAGGGGATCTATGCTCTGTGGAAGACCAGTATCTTCAATATAATTGGATCCTCTGAGCATCCAGCCTGGCTATGTGAGCCACACAGTGGAGATGTTGTCAGAAGCCTCAGTCAGATCACTATGTCTGTAGACTTTGCACAACCCTAATATAGACTTCATTGTGCTACAATGGCACTATCCAGCTGAAAAGATCACTTGTACCATAAATGGTGGTCCTCATAGCTAACCCTCATCAATAGGTGGCTCTAAGAGGCACCACATAGTTTCTGACTCTTGGACACTGGTGGGAACAGGTAGTCGGATTTATTTTTATGTCATTAAATTCTCTTCCATAACATGAAAATAAAAGTTACATTGATTCTCAGCCTTTTGGTTAAGATCAAGTGGAAGTAAAAGTTACATAAATTGTGAAAATTATCTTTGCCTTCATACTTTTTATTCCCTCATTCCCCTCCTTTCATTGCTTATTTTCATGTGTCAATTTAAGAAGCAGGGAAATAATATCAAAGGAATATACATTTAAACAAGGCATCTTGATCTCAAACTAAAATGTGATCCCCTTTGGTACTAGACTACTTAAATATGAAGAGAATGTAAAGTGAACAGGGGACAAGCTGACTCATGCTGTTGAGTATTGATAAAGGCTTCAAGGAGAGGCCTTCATCAAATGATGGGTCTTTTGAACCTCAACACCAAGTTTGAGGTGCAGTTAGGAGAATATATGCCATTAAGAGCTGAACAATTTGCCTTTATTCATTTCAAGGAATTTATAGAAGGATAGGAGGAGTAGGGAAGATTGAGATTTCTGTATCTGTAGTTAGGTCACAAAATTCACAAGAAAAGACACAGTGGAAGAAGTAATCATGTTTTACACACACACACACACACACACACACATACATATAAATATATATATATATGTAAGACATATGTATATATATGTTTTTTTTTTCTTTTTTTTTT
>NW_022196913.1:94605757-94618981 GCF_008632895.1 Mastomys coucha
GTCTCTACTCCATAGTTAATCTCCGCAACTCCTCCCGTGGGTATTTGATTCCCCCTTTTAAGAAGGATATGTATTTATATATATTATTATTGAGAAATCTTTTAGTGACCCTGTTCTCATAAATTGTTTGCTTCATTTTTATCCTCTACTCTTGAGCCCCTGGTATTGAGCACATTTCTCACTGATTTCATCACTTAAAAAGGAAAGAATTACTATAATAATTGTGATTAAAGTTCAGGGTAGTTAAGATACTCCTAGTTCAACAGAAAATGTTTATGTGATCAGTGCAGGTTTTCTGGCAGGAAAGAGGAAAATAGGCAACAAATAAACAAACAAGCTATTTAACAACCAACGTGACTGGTGGCCTAAAACTCTGACACATAAAGGAGTCTGTTACTTAATGTATCAAAGAAAATTGAGGCTAAGAACCCCTAGGGTAGGATTCTCATACAATAACCAAAGCTTCATTTACTTAAGATAAAAGGGATAATTGAAAGTGATTCTGAATTAAAAGAGAAATGATTTTTAAATTATAATAAAATATTTTACAACATATATAATGTTCATCTTGTGCTAAACATATGTGTTTGTTTCAATTGTGTGAAAGCAAGGCCTCTATTTTCTCAGAAAGAAAAAGGTCCAAAAATGTAACGATCGCAATTATTCCTTTATTTCATATGGCTTGGTTGTGTTATTTACTAATGCTCTAAGGCTTTATCTTTTATCCAACTGTGTGCAAAGTTGAGACTTAAAAAAGCAAGTACAGGTCTTTATAAGTAGCTGTCAGTTAGAGAGAATTCATAAGCAGCTCTTCCCATATGCTTAGTATTTTCCAGGAGCTATACTTTAAATATCTTATCTTTCTGCAAGGAAATGTCATTGAGATGAAACAGCTACCAAACAGTTCATCTTCTACCCTCTTATCTCTTCTTCAATACTTTCTCCCACTCATTTTTTTTTTGCTGTTGCCAGGCACATAGACAACTTTTCTAAGAGAATATTCAAAATGCATACAAGAAATTTGAGTTGCATATCTGTGTACTCCTGCAGTAACACCTAAGAAGAGTCTAAATTGAAAACCAGGAAAACAAAGTTTAGCCAAATTTTAGTCTGCAGTAACCAGTTAGTCCAAGATTATATATCGTGGCTCCATGGCTCCATACATTTGACGACTTGGCCTTGGATATGAAGTTTGAGACTATTGTTCCTGAGCAAATGGATAGAGAGGAAAAAGATTCCTATTTTATAAACATAGGCTGAATTACACATCTAAATTACACATCTTCTGTAAAACTCTTGGGACAATTTTGTTCACATACTTCAAAACACTGCCAGTAAGGAAGACCTCACCAGATTGAAGAGTTTAAACAATGAGAAGCAGATTTGATATCTGTAGATTATGATGAACACAGAGCATGAACTTATTATACCTAGATCTATAAACTTTAGGACTTGGAATGTGTGAGATTAGTATTACATAGAGTCTAGAATCTAGGATTGTATCTGGCACAGGAATATACAGGTGCAGACAGATAGACAGACAGACAGACAGACAGACAGACAGACAGACAGACAGATATTGTAGCCAGTTTGTCCTAAAGTTTCTACCTTTTTTGTTCACTGTGCTTTAGGGCCACTCATTGCAATGTCATTGTGCTTAAATATACCAAACAAGAAATGGCTATTAATTTTATTAAAGTTATAGCAATGGTGTGTGCTAAAGAAATATGCACACTACAAATATATTTTATACACTTATTATAGTTTGTGTATCTACATAAATATATACAAAACCTGAACAATGTATAGCAGATGATCACTATATAAATACTAAAATATTTTATTATAATTTTAAAAATCACTTCTCTTTCAATTCAGAATCACTTTTATTTATCATTTTATTCCTAAATAAATGAAGCTCTGGCTACTGTGTAAGTATCCTAACCTCATGATTCTCAAAAGAAATATGTGTGTGTGTGTGTGTGTGTGTGTGTGTCTGTGTGTCTGTGTGTTTGTTATGTGTGTATATGGATATATCAGGCAAATATGCTATAAAAGTTATATTTTAGTATTATTTTAAGTCTATGAATACATATGCACACACATATAATTTTTACTTTTATTTGAGAGATACTCATGATACAGCCTAACCTGGTCTTGAACTTACTATGTAACCTAAGATGATGTTAACCTTTTTGAACCTTCCATCACAGTCTCTCAAGTGTTGGAATCACAGGTGCTAGTAACCACCTTAGGTACTTCTTTCAAGATGAAGACCTGTGTGGATATCAAATATTTGCTAAAACAAGCATGTTGATATCCACGTGTACCATTATTGAATTTGTTCTTTATAATTTCTTCTCATGGTTCACCATGTTTAGTCATGGTATTGTGTCTTCTTGTGTAGAGGAAAGCTCATTTGTCAACCTACAGTTTGAGCTCTTAAAACTCACCAGATACCAATTTCAGTTTATCTTTTCAATTAAACTATATTTGCTATTTTTCTATCTGTATATATTATCCTTTATATGCTACTGTCCTTAAAGATGCCAACGCATGGATTCTCTTAGGTGCACATGCTCTAGTGATTTTTATTCCCATTAGAATGATAAGAAACGAGCTAAGATGCACTCCAAATGATGTAAAATTGTCCACAAGAAAAAGAATATGAAATTTCAATAAAATAATTTAATTAAAATTATGGACAAGATTAGCAATATACCAAGGAATATTGAGATAGCCAGAGACATGCAACAATAGACATTGTTAGTGTAGGAAAACTAGATTATATAGTGTGAGCCCAGTGAGAACTAGGATCATTACAAAATTTACTGTCTTATCTGTAGGATATACTGTTAGGAAAAGAAGCCACTGACTAAACAGGAAAGACCAGGGAAAATACCATAGTGCTGATCTCCTAGATGCTAATACTTTGTCAATATCTTCTATTGTCCAAATCTTTCTAGATGCATGAGTATGGGTGGGTCTAGAACATTCAGCCTTCAGGAGCTGGACTCCTTGAACCCAGAATAAGAATGCGTGCTACTCATTAGTACTGTATCAACATCCAATAATCAGTATGCCTGTCATATGATATGACAGAAATGTGGCATGTTTGTCATTTGTAGACTTGTCATCATATAAAAAGTAACTGCAGTGTTTGTCTTTTTATTAAAATTTGCAAACCTGACTCATATTGGCTGAAAAATTTTCCAAGTACAACTCTCTGGAAATTGACAAAATCAAGATACATGTTAATCTTAGATTTTTAGACTTAGTCTTCATGTATTAAAATGTTTTCCAGTCTCCTAACTGAATTCATGTCTTTAGATAGTGTCTACATGCATGCATATCATCCAAACCCCATATTCAATCCTTTTCATCCACCAATTAAGAGTGCCCATTTCCATTTCTTCAAAATTGGCTCCAGTTCCTCCCTCTTACTAGAGACTTGTTCACTAACTTATTGTGGCGATTTGAATAGGTTTGGCTATCATAGATTCATGTATTTCAAAGCTTGGTCATAGGGAATGGCAATATTAGAAGGTGTGGCCTTATTTGAGTAGGTATGGCCTTGTTGGAGGAAGTGGCTCACTATGTAGGCAGGCTTTAAAACCTCCTACACTCAAGTCCCACCCAGGGTATAATTTCAGTCCTATCCTGGCTTTCTGTGGAAGGCAGTCTTCTCCTGGCTGCCTTAAGGTCACTGTGTAGAACTCTAGAATTTTCCAGTGCCATGTCTGCCTGGACATTACCATGCTACTCACCACTGATAACAATTGACTGAACCTCTGAAACTGTAAGCCAGACCCAACTAAATGGTTTCAAAGAGTTGCTTTGCTCATTGTGTCTCTTCGCAGCAATGAAAACACTAGCTTAGACACTCATCTTCTTTTGTCTCTTAGATTTTCATTATTTATCCTCTTGCTGTCCTGAAGTGTGACTGGCTTGATAACTCACAAAATAAGAGAAATAAAGTCTAGATTGGATAGATAAGTTATCACAATAATATACCTATCAGGAAGTAACAAAGAAAGTCAATTCCTGATCTTAATTGGCCCTAATTGAAGTTATTGTCATGTTAAAATTATAATTGTACAGACATTCTGGTAATGATCTGATATGTTAAAGGATGCAAGTCATCCTTCTAGTAAGTTATAGAGGATTTAGGAAATTAGCCTTTCTTGGGAATCTGAAAGTTCGTGATTGATGAAGTGACATGAAGTAGATATGATAGCATTTAATGTGGCTCAAATAATGTTACCTTTATAATTGCCAATCATGAATAATATCTAGGCCTGTTTTGACCTTAGGGACATACATATATTTTCAAAGTTGAGAATCACAGGGTTACTGCATGAGATATCTAAATTGTTTTCTATCTAGCTTTTTATATCCTAAAGTATATTTGTGATGAAGACTATGGATTTTACTAAGATCTCCCAAATTTTCAGACAAAGTAAATTTGCCACTGCATTCTTACTGTGCCAACCTTTCAATACTGAAGACACAAGTCTCTTTCTTCTATGTCTTATTTGGTCGGCTTCCAACACACAAAAGATAAGTGGACACCATCTTAGCATTCATTCAGTTCCACAGAGGAAAGCCAACAGTATGCTGTTTCGAAAGCTGGGACGTCTTACCTAAGTTGTAAGGGTTACTTGGATGCTGCGGGGAAGCATAGATTTCTCTTGCTTCAAGATGAGAGTACAGGGACTGTGGGTGGATAAACATAATATCAACTCAAAAAAGAAAGACTATTGGTAAAGTTTATATTTAATGGCTGAAAGGAAGATTCACAGTTGAGAAGGAGAAAATTAAAAGCTTTATAGTCAAAAAACTCTTACTGTACTTAAGAAGTCTAGTAAGAAGCCATGCCAAGTTATGAATGCTCCATTTATCTTTTCCAGTTTCTCCTTAAACTGATCAGAAAGAATTTTTTTTGGCATCTATGACCTTTCTATGAACTCGTTGATTGTCATCTGTTATAGAAAAAAACAGAATAAAAATTTTAACTGTAAAGATAATTTTGGGTTAACTTCTTTATTCTACTTTCTTCTTTACACCTGCCATTATACTGATCCTAGACTCGCATCAGAGAAAGCATCAAGATGTAACTCTGGAACTACAACTGAACTTCCTGATGTCTCATATCTGGCAAAATATGATAATGTATCTCTACAGATGTAGATGTTTGATATATCAGTTTTCCTCAGATCTCACTGTAGTGTGTCTGCCATCTGCTCACCCAGGACCTGATTAACCTTCCCACACAGAGAAGAGTCCCCAGAAGGTCATTAGGTCCAGTTCTATTTCTCCAGGCAGTCAAAAGTCTAAGACATCAAAGCTGGTGATCATTCTCTTTTTATTAAAGTAGCATTCAAAATATCACATACATGCAAGACTGTCATTTTTATGGAATTACATCTATCTTGATGAAATTGAAGTTAATTTCCTGCTTGTATGTTTCCTTCTTGTATGGAAGAGTGTAACATTGAATCATATTTTAGTTAAAATCAATTCTGTGGATGGTTTTTATAGAAAAAAACAACTCACATCCATCTGCTTTTGCACCAAGAACAATAAATTGCTGCATCAGGATGGATTCATGTATAATCAATTTAAATTTTAATTTTTCAAATTTCTTTTTCAAGAATCTTATATATCCTAAAGGTATTAAAATTAAGTTCTCTGACATTTTCCCTCCAGGTTCTCAAAGAGGTGATCTGGAAATAGCACTATCAATAGATCTACTTTGCAACAGAGGACAAAATTATTTTATATTTAATGGGTTCTAAAAGGTCCTGGCCAGGACTTTTTTTTTTATTCAGACCAGAAAGCATCAGACTGTAGCAGCAGCCTGTCCATATTAGAAGAATTACCATTTGCGCTCTCATTTAGTTTTGTTTCTTAATGGGGACCAGAATGCTGGTTGTCTTCCTAGAGAAGCTGAGAAGAGCATAGTTTCAGGGTGGGACCTCATGGGAGAAGCTGGCTGTGAGGTATTTTTGAGGGCAAACTAGGGGGTGGGATGAGAGCAAGCAGAGATCATGGAGATCAAAGAATCATCAGGACCCTCAACTTTCCACAGCAAAACAAGCCTTTGGCAAGTCTTTGATGTCCAATTTACCCTCTGCCCCCAATCAAGAAAGTGTCAGGGAGTTTGAGTGAGTAGGATTCAGGCAGAGCTGTTTTATGAGCCTATGAAGCTGATAGTATCTTTGGGATCACCTTATAAAACAAGTGTGCTGGAGAAATCATGTACTTTGTAATTACAATGGGTTATCTTCAAGTAAGTATACAATACCTTAGAGGCCTGACAACTGCACTTTGCCGAGGCCCTCCAACAAAACATCAGAAATATTTAATTATGTTATGGTTATAGTTTATTCCCTTAACCAGAGACTGACTAAATCAATTATTCTCAGGAGAAAAAAAGTCCCTGAACACAGTGTCTTTGCTTTTTATTAGGGTATCCACCCTGGGTCATATTGTTATATTGGTCATCTTTTCATTCTCAATGACCTATTGTTGACATTTGACTTCTGAATTTCAAAGTGTCTGTGAGACTTATACAATGCTGTCACCATGTTAATTTTCTTTATGGCAAAAACATTCTTTTTTGATTTTTGTTTTGTTTTATTTTGTTTTCTTAATCAAGAAATTTTTTTTCTGTGTACCCTTGGCTATTCTGTAACTCATTCTGTAGACCATTCTTACCTCACACGCTGAGGTCCACCTGTCTCTGCCACCCAAGTGCTAAGATTAAGTAGCCACTATGCCTTCTCCCCCTCACACATAAAAATCCATTAATTCCTACATATAGCAAGGTTGCTGGGAGGAAAACTCAGTGCCCAACTTTCAATTTACAACTGCGATCTAGCTTCTACAGAACAGCAAACATTTCAGATGAAAACTCAAGCAGCCACCAATTAAAGTAAAAAATATGACTTTTCTGTGCCATAAATAGGAAGCTTGACTACATAGAGATATGCAAATTAGACACACCTTAGTGGTCTTACTACTGCACTTTGCCAAGGCCGTCCAACAAA
The DNA here is from genome assembly GCF_008632895.1 of Mastomys coucha. Lineage (NCBI taxonomy): Eukaryota > Metazoa > Chordata > Mammalia > Rodentia > Muridae > Mastomys > Mastomys coucha. Next base: position 94,612,810 of record NW_022196913.1, read on the forward strand.
ACTAAGAACTAAATCAAAAATATTTAATTATGTTATGGTTATAGTTTATATCTTTAAATCAATTATTAGTATTATTGATATTCTGAAATCAGTGAGCTTCTTCCAAGAAGGGAATTAACTTCCCATTCATGAATTCCCTTCTTCTTTTAACCCAAATCTGTAAACCTGTATTTCTTTATCTGGCTTTCCTGATTTGTCCTCATGAGTCTTCTATCTACCAGGAACACAAAAATCTTATTTAGGAGAACTTGGTCATAAAACATAAATTTAAAACTTCAGTCATATATGTAGGTACATATAAATAGAGTATCTATAGAAGAGAAACCTACTCTTTTTTGTCATCTGAAAGGATTATAGTAATTTAAAATGTCAAATGTTGGTCAATGAGGGTATAAGAGAGTGAGAAAGCAAGAAAAAAACATAAGATTTGATTTATATTCATTTTCATACACATAAACTAAGCAGAGAGCTCTTGTGCTCAGATATAATTTTGTATTATAATAAGTAGGAATTCTGGGACTTTTAGGAAATACAGAAGTGTTTAAAAAGGAGCAGTGAGAAGTCTGTAAAAATAATCAAATCTACATAAAGAAACTTACTTATTTTTCCAACATTTACAATCATTTATGAACATTTCCCCCTACTTCAGTTCACTGAAGAGAAATGGAGTGGACTGAAGAGGAATGGAGTGTTCCGGAAAAATGTAGATGGAGTCTGGGGATTTGTAGGAGAGATCAATTAATTTTTTTTCCTTTTAAAATGTTAGTTAAAATACAGATTTATATAAAAACAATGATTATCCTATCCTATATAGTTAGAAAAAGTTCATTTATGATACAGAAGAAACAAAAAAAAACAAGAATTGGGTATTTAAATAGCTATGATATGAAACAATCATACAACAGAACTGTAGTATTTGAATTAATTAAGTACAGAGAAAGATAACAGTATTAGATCCCAATGTTGCCCTTGTGTTTACTTTGAAAAATGGCACTCAGGGAAGTGATACATCAGAGTCTGGATTTTACCACACTGATCAATTAACTTTGTCTTAGCTAAATTTTTTTTTGTATATTGCTAAGTACCAGGGATATGATTTCTACTCTGTCAGCCTTAGGGAAAATATATCTAGTTGATATTAAGAACAGCTTTACTCTGTATATTTTATTCTTTTACAGAATCAGAATATCCAGTCATATTGTATTCATTTGCCACCATGCAATTTATCAAATTCTACTATTGTCCATTTAACTTTCACATACATGCACCTAAAAATTCATTTTAAAATGCTAAATCTTCCAAAACCATAGTCAGGGAGTGTTTAGCTTATTGAAATTGAATTAAGTTGTTTACAAATTAATTCTTATCTTTAGTATTAACCATATGAGGCAAGTAAATAAAGTGCCACTACTACTGGCACGAAGTTGACAAAGAAGTTGTCCCACTTTAATTATGTTGCTGTAGGAAAACACTCAGGGCAAAAGTAAACCAGAGGAAGGAAGGGTTTATTTCAGAGTGTAAGCTACAATACATCACTGTGGGAAATCATGTGACTCAAGTAGAAACTTAAAACAGAAACTATGCCCACTTTCTGGCTTCTTCATGGATTCATTCTTATCTAGTTTTATTATACACACCAGAATAACCTGTCCAGGAAATGGTACTGCTCACAGTGGGCTAGCCTTTTCTACATCAGCTCACAATTAACAATTAAGACAACCCCTCCTGTTCATGTCCCTGAGGCCAGTCTGATCTGGGAAATCCTACAATTGAGACTAGCTTTACAGATAGCCCTGGGCTCTATCAAGTTATCTGTTCAAACAGGAAGATGGGAATATTCTAATAAAACTAATAGACAGCTAAATTCTCAAATAACCTTTCTTTAGACTGAAAACATAATAATGTGCTTTCTAGTTCAACATACAGGGGGCTAAAAGCCATCTTTGTCTTTGGGGAGGAGTAACATCTTTCTTAAGACATTAGTGAGTTTGAGTTCTGAATTTCCCTAATCTCTAAAATACTGAAAATACATACCTTACATGCGATGAAATTGAGAGATGGTAACTTGCATAAAACACTTTGAGAAGTGTTACTGGAATTCAGCAAACACTCCAGAAAGAGTGCTGTTTGAGTATCACTCAAGACTCTTCTTGAACAGAAATACATGTGAAAGGTTGAGGAAAACTATTGTCAAAGAAAATGACATTATCTTGCATTCTTTGATAACACATGTGGAATAAAGTGTCAAGTCACAATGGTCGAGTTTTTTTATTTATTTATTTTTGACACTTTTTAGTCTGAGCTTTGCATATCCTTTTTTGTAAGATGTTAGTAGTTATAGACACATGCATTTGCTCTGATAATGATTATATCAGATGTAGGCATAGATATTTTTAAGCCTACTTTAATAAGGATTCTCAAATGCTTTGACCCACTTCTAGCTCACCATCCAAAGGAGTTGTGGCAAATCTCTAACCCTAATAAGCCCACGTAAGGAAAACACAACTCAGTTATATACTTATAAACTGCATGCCTATATTGGACAGATATTCCTTTACATCACTTTCTTCCCCAACTATGAAATCTCTGCTACTTGCAGTTTCTACAAGCCATATGCTTTCGTTCTACATTCCTTCCAAGTTCCCTCCCTCTGTCCTCCTCCATCCTCCATCTCTCCCAACTCCTCCTCCACTTTTCTTCCTGCCTTGCCAGGAAAACCTGTCTCCTCATTTTTGCCCAGTAATTAGCTTTTTGACATCTTTATTAGCCAATAAGATAATTAAGGTAAATTCCTCTACACAAGAGTAGGGAGAGAAATAATGGGTAATAGGACAGTGGGGATGTACACCTGATAAAAGTAGTTCTTTGGAGTGGTTCTAATCTCCATTGTCTGGATACCAGCAGTCCAGTTCAAGTGTCACCAAACACAAATAAGCAGATACAACACAATCCAGCAGAAACAACCAGACCTCCATCTGAATCAGCACAAGTCAGCAGGAGAGACCAGAAACAACCATCATTTCACCAGGAGAAACGATGTCTGCTGTGCCTCTCTCAACAAAGTAAAGATTATTAAAGATGAGAGACCAATGAAGCCTTGCAAGGCTAGCTATGCAAACACACAGTTACTGTCCCTTGAGTCATACTTATACTCTTTCCAAAATATCAAGAGTCTTCCCACAGGTTTTGCCTCCATAAAACACCATTTGAGTCTGCTTCAACAAAATATTGCATGAGTCTGCGTCACATGACACAGGCAGAAATTTCCACTTCATTCAAGCTTAAATGTCTTGGTATTCTCACATACAAAGTGTCATCTCTTTCTTCATTCTTCTGTATTGGTATCTACTAAAATTCATTAGAAGTAATTCTCCAATTAGAACTTGCTCAACTTCATTTGTATTAATATGACATTCAATGTGTTTTCTTTCCTGAAGTGCATTCATATCTTTTTCCCTTTAGCTCAGTTATAGGATAAATCAACTCAAAGAATCTAAATCTCTATGTGATTTTTCATGAAAATTTGACACTTATTTTTAAGACTATACAGAATTGCTTTTATTGTATACCTCAAAATTGCTAAGTATTGATGATAACATATGTTTGTATTTGAATTGTGAATTCTTCTCCACTAAATCACTGTAATGCTTGTCTTGGGCTTTCCCCTATATTTCCTATATCTACAAATTTTCAAAATGGCAGAGGACAGCATTTTATACTCATTTGTTGTGGCCTTGTGTAGCTTGCTTCATCGATGGCCCCAGTTGAAGAGCAGGATTATAAAGTCCTCATGAGCCCCTGCACAATTTCTTATCCTCATTCCTATTCTCACTAAAAATTCTATTACATAAAGAAAGCAGAGATTCTCCCAATTTATCTGTTGTCATTGTTGTTTCAGTCTAACTTGAAGGATCATTAGGTATGAAGCATGCCTCTCTATGGAAATTCAAATTGTCCCAAAGTGACTGTACATGTTAGTTCTTTGCCAATTTGACACAGGCTAGAATAATCGAGGAAAAGGGAACCTCAATTTAGAAAATTCCTCCATTAGATTAACCTCTAATTCAAGTCTCTGGATCATTTTGTTGATTGATGATTGATAGGTGCACCTTAACCAACTGTGGAGAGTTGCCACCCCTGGGCCGGTGGTCCTAGACTTAATAAGAAAGCAAGCTGTGCTAACTACAATGGATAAATGAATAAGTTGAGTTCCTCCGTGGTCACAGCTTTACTTGCCTGCCTCAAGTTTCTGCTGTGGTTTCTGCTAATAATGGAATAGGATTGGGATGTGTAAGCCAAATGAACTCATTCCTTCTGAAGTTGCTTTTGGTCACAGTTTTTTATTACAGTAATAGACAGAAAACATATCTATCTCTGTCTATATCTATAATTGATAATTTATATTATATCTGTATATCTATATTTATATCTAAGTAATCTATAGCTATATATCTGTGGGTCCTGATATACATACACACATGTATGTATATATGTATATATATTTCCCATATATATGTATATATATATATATATATATACACAAATGTATATATGTATGCATTTCCCGAGACATGACAGAGCAAATTCATGTAAAGAGAGAATATCACTACACACATGTGAGTTTCTTTCCTGAAAAAAAGGTTCCAGAAATAGAATGCTATGTGCATTAATATTTTATTAAACAAAACCACAATTATGTTTCCAAGTTTATAGAATTTTATAGAAATCCTTTATCACTATATAATATACTTGTTTTCTCATCATTTCAGGGACATTTTCAGTTAACACGATTCCCAAATTTTGCCAATGTGAAGGAAATAAAAATTTACTTTATGGTTGTTTCTTATTATTTATTTACTTTTTAAGTGAGAAATATAATTATATGTATTCTTGGTACTTAATGTAATGTTTTGGTATATTCATGCATTATTAATGAACTAAATCCAGATGTATGTTATATGTGTAATCTTATATACTTTATGTTTAAAAACCATATAAAACTTTCTTGCTAGCAACTTACAAGTCTTCAACATATTGTTATTGACTATATCCTCCAAATATCTTCTAGAAATAACCTGGAAATTCTGAATATGATGACAAATTTTTACAAACTCCCTCTTCCTACCTTATTCCAATTTGCTTATAAATAAGCATTTACACTGTGCCATGATCATTGTATTAATTTGAATCCCCATCAAGAGGTCTCAGAGATTTCTTTATTTGTACAATTCTCCTCAACAGCCATTCTTCCAGGAGTAAGGTTCCAACTCTTGAGGGTTTTCATGAAAATGTCCCTCATAAATAGCTCAATTTAGTTATATTGAGTATTTTTCATTTTCCATTTGTCTACTTTTAGGTCTTCTTTGGAGAAGTGTTTGTTCAAGTTCACTAAAAATGTGCCCATTTTAAATTCAGATTAGATGTTTTATTATTGATTTGAGCCCTTGTATTTTTTGCCATTGCACCCTTATAAGTGTGCATTTTATTTTCTGATTTCATAAGCTGTTCTTCAGTAAGTTAGTGGGTCTTTTGCTGGGAAGCAGCCTCTGAGTTGATGTCATTTTTCATTTCTATTTTTGTTCTTGTCTAGTTTTAGGTCATATTTTTAGAAGCCCACAGAAATACCATGGTGTTTTTCCCCATGTTTTCTTTTAGTATTACTGGCTTCAAGTGTTTTGTCTCTTTATTACGATAGAATTTCATACTTTTGTGTGTGGATATCCATTTGTCTAGCACCATTTATTAATGTTATTGTCCTTTAATTTAATTAAGCAAAATCAATTGATTATAAATAGTTACATTTCTTTCTAGACTATCATTCTGATTCAGCTGTGTGTCTGCATGAATGGTCATTCCATGATGTTTTGACTATTATTGCTTTGTCATGGATTTTAAAATTCTGTAATGTGCTGCAGTTTAGCCTTTTTAGGGTCTAGAAAGTGAGTACCTGAAGTAAGTTGGTGATTATAATCTGATTGTAGCTGGAGCATAATGGATCCTTTCCTGAAATACTCAGCTCTGGGTATTTTGTGGTAGAGGGAAATTCTTTGGTGTGTCTCCCTTTCTGAGTTTGCATGTTGAGAAGGTATTGGTTTACTTTATTATTATTTTTTTATTTTAGATATTTTCTTTATTTACATGTGAATTTCTCCATTCCCAGTTTCCCCTCCAA
>NW_022196913.1:94619628-94631522 GCF_008632895.1 Mastomys coucha
AACAAAAGGAGATCAAAGGGATACGAATCGGAAAGGAAGAAGTCAAATTATCACTCTTTGCTGATGATTGGTTTACTTTAATGGCAAAAATATCCCCATCTTTGGTTGAGTCAATGGCTTGATTTAATATTGGATGATACCAATAGTTCCCACACTACTTCATTTGCTCATCTTTTCATTGATTCAGTCCTTAAGCATGGCTTAAGAGCTTAAAAGTCTATATGAAACATATACAATCAATTTTTATATAATTTTGCATGTTGCTGAAGGTTTTCTCCTTGCACTTCTGAAAACACATGCTAAAGGCATCAAACTACAGAGGTATGAATTAAATGGAGAAATGACTTTAAAGAGCTTAGCATAGTGAATGTAAGCTAATAAATATTTGTGTGAAATGTCTATAGAAGCAAATGATAAAGACATGGGTAGCTAGCTTGGGAAAATGTGTAGTTGACATTTAGTAATATTATATTATCAAATGTGTTTATAAACACAAAATTATATTATTTTAGCCTGTTTATATTGCAGTAACAGATAGATCTTGGATCAGGTAATACAGATCAAGTAAACTTTTTGCATAGTTCTAGCATCTGTGTTGTCTGACAAAACAGCACTAGATGCCTTGATGCTTCATAAGGTCATCCTCCACCAGTGCTGTACTTACTCATGTGTTAGTAGAGGAGGTGAGAAAAGGTCAGAACAGATTCCCTCAAGTCTTTATATGAACACTAATTCCTTTAATTAGAGCAGAGATCCTATAAACTAATTACTCTTGAAGGGACCTGATTCTCAGTAGGAATTATGGAGGCACCTAAATAAGCAAGCACATGAAAGTATGGAAAAGCATTCATTAAGAGAGAGAGAGAGAGAGAGAGAGAGAGAGAGAGAGAGAGAGAGAGAGAGAGAGAGAGAGAGAGAGAGAGAGAGAAAGAGAGAGAGACTGAGATATAGATACAGAAAGAGACTGAAAGACAGAGACATACAAAGAGGGACAGAGACAGAGATATAGAGACACAAAAAGATACAGAGATACAGAGAGAGACATACAGAGACATAGAAAGACAGAGATACAGAGAGACAGAGACAGAGAAACATAGAGACAGAGAAAGCTACAGAGGCATAAAGAGACAGAGACAGAGAACCAGAGACACAGGGAAAGACAGAGAAAGAGACACACACACACAGAATGACATATTTTCTGAATCTCAGTCTCACTTGTGCTTGGTAGGCTTTGGTCCACATTTCAAGATTCTTCTGTCTTTAAAGTTTAGTTCTCATCCCTTCCCAGTTTATTGCTCTTCGAGGCTCACCTGATTTTTTTATGGCAGCAATCTAAATATTTAAAGTAGCTTGGAGAACTCAGCTGTTCATCTACACTTTCCTGCAGTTGAGAGGTCTTCTAAAATGCTACACTATAATTTATTATCTCCCCAACTTTATTATTTCATAGTAAGTTCTACATATCCAAACAAAATTCAGCTGTTCAAAAGTTTCCTTAATGAAAACATCCTTCAAAGTCCTTGATTTACTACAGACCTTAAAAATGTTGCATTTCATTTCCCTGACTGTAAGAGAAAGGGAAATGACAGAGCAAAAAGGATTTGCAAATATTTTGCACTCCCCTCTAGTGCTCCCTTGAACTTTTGACTCCCAGTTTCATGAGAAAGAAACAGAATACTGGAAATCAGACTTCCCCAATGGGATCAAATAGCAGAACAAGATTCCTTTTCTTGCATGCTCTGTTTTAGTAGAACCAACCATGCAAGACATGATTTTTAATTTATCCCGATTTATCATTTTCTTGGCTTTTCTTCAGAAACACTCAGCAAAGGTGATAATGATAGCTGACAGCTCTGAATATGAACCCAAGAACACAGAAGTCTGAGCAAAGCCATCTGCTCACCATTGAGAGATACTAGCCTCCTATTGAAAGTAGCTTTCATTACTATTCAGGTGAGCCAGGCTGAAATGGTGACCCATAAGGTAGTGTGGTCTTGTTTCTCACTTTGAAGCCTGCCTGACTGCAGTATCGTATCCTAGTTGATTCACACACATTAAGCTGTGTACCACCAATGACATCATAAATATGGAATGGATTTTTCCTTATACCTGTTGGCTTACAATTGATTGTCTTTTGTTGACTTGTCCAGGACGATTTGGCTGTTTATTCCGTTGTCCCATGACGAACAAAGTACACCCATTTAATGGACCAGATAGGAAATAGGAATGGCCTCATTTTCTTCTTGGGGAATAATTAATTATGAAAAGCTTTCCTTTTTAATAGTTACCTAAAACATGGCTTAGGTGTTTACAACACATTCAAGATTGTTGCTGGCCGTACCTGAGAACAAAGAAGCTCATGTAGACATGGTTAAGTAATGTCATTCTCAAGAAAAATACTCATCTGAAATATCTGAGTATGAGATCAAACACAGGATAAAATTTTCAATGCAAATTCTCAACGAAAACCATTCAAAGATGTCTAAGAAAGGGTCATCATTGAAAGAGAAAACTACAAATATGAAACACACTCATGTATAGATGTAAGCTGGCAGACACCGAGGACGCTAATGTGAACATTTATGTTTATGTGTACACACATAGATTCTCCAGGAATGCTGTTAATAGAAATTATAATTTAATCATAATGATATTCAAATTTAAATGGTGAAATAATTGCTTTTTAAAAATGTAAAGGCATTTTTTTCCTAAATCATATTTGTGCAAAAGCAAAATTTTTCCCACCTTTCAAGAATAAATGAATCAATGAAGGAATGGCTCAGAACAGAAATTTTATTTCAACTATTATTAGGATATAGATGGGGCGATAGCTTGGTATATAAAAATGCAATGAATCAGAGAAAGCTGAGCTTAAATGTCTTTCAATTAGTATTCTTTTCTAACAGTCAGTGTAAGATAATTAGGTCTTGAACAAGAGAAGCTTTGGGATTGTCATGGAGACTCCAGATGAATTTAGAGTATATCATTGAATGGAACTGGTACATTTATGAGCATTAACATAAATCTAAAACAAAATTTGTGGATGATTTGAGGCTTATGACTTATGTAACTAAAAGGTTGTTAGTGAGAAGCCACTGGACTTCAGAAGCAGATGTCGAGTTTGGGATCCTGAGGATAAAGGACCTTTCCCAAGAAAGTTTAGAGTTTCCATGTACTAGTTTGTGTGGATATTTTCAGTAGATGTAATAATAAAATCCACTCTGTAAGTTGGTTTTAGCAAAGGAAAATACAAGTTGATGAGTTTACTGTACAATGTCAAGATGTAACCCCACAAGGTAACTCATAGCTGACCATGGTAGCACAGAGGGATTACATGGCAATGTCATGCTTTATCAGTATATATAAAGAAAAATATTTTATTTCAAACATGAAAAATATTTTTTAAAATATGAATTTTAATTCCAGATTTCAGATTTAGAAACAAAATATTATTCTCTTTCAAGTTCAGTTTAAAGACTTAAAAAATCTGACTTTATTTCTTTTATTGTTAAAAGATTCAAATTTGCATAATGAAAATTTACAGAAGAAATACATCAAGATCAAAAATTACAATAAAACACTTTTCTGTGGAAGAGTTAAATATACAGAACTTTGCAAAACAGAAAACCTTGACATTTTCAGAAATATCACTAATCAGAAGATAAAATATGTCTGTAGGTAAATTTGAATAGTAATTCCTAACAGAATATAAAAATGAATTTATGATTCTTATAAATGTTCAAATAATAACCCAGCAATCCTGATTTGGAGGATTTAAGTAGAGGAAAGAAAACATTTGCTGAGATTTAATTACAGGAAATAATACTTTAAATTCAAGAGAACTTCATGGATATACATACATATATAAAAACATTTGCTGAGATTTGATTACAGATAAAATACTTTAAATTCAAGAGAACTTCATGGATATATAAACATATATATAAACATGTATATATATATATATATATGTATGTATATATACTGGTTAATTCAATGGTATATAAAATCATTAGTTTCTGACTTCTATGCTATTTTATCAAAAAAGTACAATAAATATTTTGTCCATGTGAGGATGAGTGAGTAAATTTATTTAACTAAAATTATTCTGAAGTACAAGGAGCAATCAGCAGTTTAACTGAATAAATTTATTCAATCCCTGAAGATTGACACAGATTATAAACAAAGCAAAATATGTAGGTAGATTCCTATCTATTAATATTAGGAAAAACAGTGACTTTTTTCAAAGAAGGGAAGCTATTTAAAAATTATTTGTTCTTTTTCTTGGATAATAAATGGTAATACAATATGGCTGAAGTAAATCACTGTAGTTAGTCCTCCAAAGATGGTCTGGGAATGCATTGCTAGCTGTAGGGTATTGCCAGATAGAAATATCCCAGTCATGGAAAAGCACTGCCTCTTCTTGGAAAGATATTTCAAAGGAAGCTCAGTTTATGGCCACTTTTGAAATATCATGTATATTAAAATCATTCTATGATTGTAAGAGCTCAAATGGAGATTATTTGCCTCTTTAAGTGTATGTTCAACCTTCAACTCATCAAACTATTGCTTGATCTGAAGAAACAAGAACAATCCTTTTTGTTTTGTTTAATAATGGATCTATTTCCGAATCTTAAAGTGTTTTGCAGGCATGAGCTTTTCATTCAGTACCTTTACATTTTTCGGAGAAGATTTAATGAAAAGGAATGATGTTTCTGGGAATTTTGGACAGACTGAATAAAACCTGACAAGGCTGCCAATAGGTTTGAGGATGAGCCAAGAATAGCAAACAGGATTTCTACATCTGTGTTTTAACAACCAGACCCTCAGACATTATATTCATCAATATTAAATAATTAGAACAACAGAATAGAATGTTGTTTAAGAAAACATTATTGACCAAAGTCTGTCTGTGTGGGCACTGGAGCAGACTTGTTTATACTGGAGTTTTAGTGGTTTCCTTACCCCATTCCAGGTGAATTGTATTCTAATATTCCTTCGGGAATATCAGTTCAGGGATTGTGAACATAACTGCACCAGGGACCCTGACTGAAAGTAAAGATGGTTCAAAAGATTTGTGAAAATGGCCCGGCAAGGTAAATTCTTCATATTCATTTATACACTTCTGTAGAGAGTCAGTGAACATAAGAGTTTAAATTTAGCACAGCATTGCATAAAGAATAAACAGTCTCGTCTCTTTTTCCTTCCCCTTGGTAGATATCTTCTGCAGACTCATATTCCATGCTACCCTAATGTGTATGTGTGTCCTATAGACAGAGCCCAGGAACTAAAATTCCCACAATCCCTTGCAATGTGCCTTCTGGCTTACATTTCTTCAGTGGGGAAAAAAAAGTTCCTTGAGATTCTGAAATCAGAGGCGAGAAGTTAATAAATGTCCTCTTCCTGGGGCAGTTAGATGCATTTCCTAAAAGGTTACAAGAACAACAGGTTTTGGCCATAACTTCCAGAAGTTTCCCTGTCAATTACCATTTTAATGTAATGAACAGCTGAGGACCCTAACTGGCTTCCAGCAACTTTTGTCATATATCAATTTCCTTAAAGAAAATAAAAGTAGAGGCTCACAGCCATCCATTGGCTGAGAGCAGGGTCCCCAATGAAGGAGTTAGAGAAAGGACCCAAGGAGCTGAAGCGTTTGCAATCCCTTAGGATGAACAAAAATATGAACTAACTAGTACCGTCAGAGCTCCCAGGGACTAAACCACCAACCAAAGAATACACACAGTGGGACTCATGGCTCCAGCAGCATATGTATAGCAGAGGATGTTCATCAATGGGAGGAGAGGCCCTTGGTCCTGTGGAGGTCCTATGCCCCAGTGTAGGGGAATGCCAGGGCCAGGAAGTAAGAGGGAGTGGGTTGGTGTGCAGGGGGAGGGGGAAAGGAACAGGGTTTTTTTGTTTGTTCGTTTTTGGTTTTTTTGTTTGTTTGTTTTTTCTGGAGGGAAAACTGGGAAAGGAGATATAATTTAAAATGTAAATAAAGAAAATATCTAATAAAAAACATAAATGTTATCTTGTTTTTCCTTGAATTGAGTGGTTTCTAACTTGAGTACTTATTATTCCTGGACTAATCACCAGTTAATTTTTTTCTGTTTTCTTGATTATTGAATTAAAGAAAGGCATGGAGAGAAATAACAATGATAATGTTTGTTAACACTGAAAATTTTATTTACATCACATTGTCATTCTGCTCTGTCCTTTCTGAATACCCTACCAAAAAAAAAATCCTATCCACCCCACAACCACTAACATCGACACAAACCATAACCAGAATTTATTGTATGGGGGAAAATCTCTTTTTAACTTAAAATAATTTTGAAAACAAAAATCTACATTTTCAGTGTTTTACACAACAATAATCTCTGTGGGTCTTACCTATGATGTTTCTTTCTAGAACATCTCAAAACTCCTGGAGACAAGGGACTTAATGGATTTCCTGCTGAGTTGTTCTTGTTTAGGACATATTTGGAATGTAGCAAGTACTCAGTAAATAGTTGTTGAGTGAAGGAAATGGTGGCATGTGTACATAAATTTAATCCTAAACATGAAGACTATTCATTAATTAAGAAAAGCCATTATAACAGTACCTAGTACATAACAAGCAAGAATTTACATCTATGAGACAGACTGAGAATGAATGCAGTCAACTAAACCTTTGCTATTTACTCTGTTATCCCAATAAATGCCTTTTGGTGCTCTATATTAAATCAGATCAAGATATAGCAATTATGTGGCTCAATTCAAATCCTTTACAAGTTCTTTCTCCCACCGATGCTCCAGGACAATGTAATTTACTGGGATAGGATATCTTGAAAAATCATCCAGATGCTTTTTTTTTTGTTTGTTTGTTTTTAAGTACAAACGATGAAGGAAAGTTGAAACATATGAAAGAACATGGTCTTATAAATGCTGCCTTTAAACAAAGCTGGAGGAAAAGTAGTTACTTCTACACATTCCTTTATGATAACAGAAACACTTCAGAATATGGGAGGTTTGTTTGTCAGATATTAGCATAATCTTTCTTAAAATATTATTTTCATTAAGTAATGGCTACTTCCAGGGTGTGGGCCTGGTTTTGATTCTAATTGGCTACAGTGTAAACATCATGCTCCTACTTCCAGAGTTCCGTAAAAAAAAACAGCTGTTTAATATGTGGCATTTTTATAGGATGAATGAATAGCTCATCCTGTCACACAAAAGAGCAATTTTATAAAACCACACTTGGAAAGGGAAGCTGAGCTCTGACCATTCTGTTTCCTCTCTCTTGCTAGGCAAATATCTGAAGGACATGGGTAATAGGAATAATAAAAGTGTCCCTGGGTATGGATGTTATTTTGAAAGAGATCCTACACTGCACTCAGTCGTCACATAAACATAGGATGAAGAGTGTAGTCAAAAGGAAGGACAAGATGCTCAAAATGGCCACTGCAGTTTCTATCAGCAGAGACAAACAAGGACTTCATTGTACAAGGCAGGGACTACAGATGGGTGTTCCTCATTAACTGCAATCACCATTTGCATGCAAGAGAAGGATGTGGTCTGACAATGAGCCGTCTCTTCTCAATGTTCCAATCCTTCCCAGTTCCACAAGATTTTTCCTTAAACATGCATATATCAGATTCCTTACTTTTCATATCCTTCTATTGCAGTGGGCTTTTAGAGCATTATTGTACGTTTATTTCTGCATGATTATAATTTTAAGTCAACAATTTTATCATTGGTTGGAATAAGGAAATTAAAAATAAAACAAGAAAGCATCTTTGCCTCTGTGTGGTAACACTGTCATTCCAGAAGTCATACCTTTGGAAAGTTTTATGTAAGAATATTTCTTCCTTTTATTAAAAATAGATTCTTTTCATATACAACATATCCTGATTCCAGTTTTCTCTCCCTCTACTTCTTCCAGCCACCCCACCACCACTCAGATACATCCCCTTGTCTGTCATTAGAGAAGAAAAGGTTTCTAAGAGATAATAACAAAACATAACAAAATAAAATACAGTAAGATTTGAAAAAAATCACATTGAAGTTGGTCAAGGCAAACTAACAAACAGAAAAGATTCCAAGATAAGGCATAAGAATCAGAAACCTACTTGTACATACAGTCAGGAATCCATGAAAATACTGAACTGAAAGCTATTATATATATAATAGACCTTGTGAAAACATGTGTGGGCCCTGTGTGTGCTGTTTTAGTCTCTGAATTTATCTGAGATTCCCTCTATTGATTTAAAGGTTCTTGCTCCCCTGGTGTCCTCTGTTCCCTCTGGCTCCCACAATCTTTCTGCATTCTCTTCTGCCTGCTAGGTTGCTTGAGCTCTGAGAGTGAGATTTGATAGAGAAAGACATTCCCTTTAGAGCAGTCTGTCCAAATCTCTCTCTCTGTGTATTTATAATGTCTGAATGTGGGTCTCTGGATTTATTCCCACCTGGTAAAGGAGGAATCTTTTCTGATGATGGCTGGATTAGGAATCCATCTGTAAGTATGATGAAATATCACTAGAAGTTATTTTATTGTTTCTGTTTTTTTTTTAAAAAAAAAAAACCACTAATATTTTGTTTTACCTTAGGTCTTTTAATTTCTGGTTCTTAGTCACACAAGTAGTATTGGATATGGTTTCAATCTCATGGATTGGGTCTTAAGTCAAATAAGATATTGGTCAGTTTCTCCAAGATGCTTTGAGCCACCATACCCTAGCATATTTTGTAGACAGGACAGATTATAGATCAAAGGTTTTACTAGGTTGTTTGTTTGTTTGTTTTAAATTTTGTTTTTCTTCTCTTTTGGTAGTCTGCAGTTTACCTTCCCATATAAAATCACTAAAACATGGGGGTGAATTCTCAACGTAGGCACCAGCCCCACCATTCCACATTCAATGAGGTTGTATGTGTGTGCTTTGTTTAGCAGTGGTTCCTTGATGTCAGTTTGTGGAGAGCCTGGGTTATTTGGAGAATTTCATAGGACCCGTTTGGCTGACAACTCCATTGGGTGTAATCCACTCTTGCTATTGGAAACTTCATTTAGTGACAAGAGCTGGGACTCTGTCTCCCTGATTATTTGGAGTCTTCATTAGGATTACCTTTTTATGGTTTAGGAAGTTTCCATGCTACCCTCAAATGCCCCTCATTCTAGCGTCCCCTTTCCCTTCCAACATGATCCACCTTTTTCTGTTATCCCAGTACCCATTCTATTTTATACCCCCCCCAGAGAGATCCACATGCCCCCATAATCCCTTCCTCTAGACCTAACCCTTCTGAGATGATAGATTCTATGTTGTTTATCACTTATGTAATGACTAATATAAGTGAATATATATCACATTTATCTTTCTGGCTTTGGATTACTGACCAAGCCTGCTCAGTCAACAGGTGCTCTAGTGCAGGAGTGATAATTTCAAAGAAAAGAAAAAAAAAAAAAACCAATTAGAAAATATTGTAGCATGACCGCAGTCAATTCTGAGACTGAAGGCAGGTTTATTTTTCCTAGTCTGATTTTATACCATTTTAATTTTATGTAAGTATTAATGTCAAGCAGTACAATAAGGAACTAGCAAGGCAATAAACAAAGTCCTATGATTACTCCCATAGCTACTCCCATAGCAGTTGTTTCCAAGTGCTTGGCAGAATGTCCAAAATACCTAAGCCTACTTCCTTGTCCAAGCCCAAAGTCTGATTCTTGCCTATAGCCTACTTCTTTTGTTCCACTCTAAGATTAAAATTCTTGCCTGAACCCACTTCCCTATTATAACCTAAAGTTAGATTCTAGCCTGAGCTTACTTCCTTGTCATGGCCTAAGGTCAGATTCCTGCCTGAAGCTCATTTTCTTGTCCGTGGCCAATGTCAGATTCATGCCAAATGGTCATCCAAAGGCTCTCCACAGATTACCTCACTCGGGATGATTTTTTTCTAGTTTCATCCACTTGAATGAGAATTTTTATGAGACAGTTTTCTAAACAGCTGAGTAATATTCCATTGTGTAAAGGTAAAATTTCTTTATCCATTCTTCTGATGAGGGCATTTTAGGCTATTTTCAGTGTCTGCTTATTATGAATAGAGCAGCAATAAGCATGTTTGAGCAAGTGTCCTTATGATAAGATGAAGTGGCTGTTAGGTATAAGCCCAAGAGTTATGTAGCTGGATCATGAGGTAGTTTATTACCATCTTTCTGAGGAACTGATATACTGATTTCCATTGTGATTCTACAAGTTTGCACTTCCACCAGTGGTAGATGAATATTGCTTTTGCTCCACATTCTTGCCAGGATGAGTTATCACTTATATTATTGTTAGTAAAATGGAATCTCAAAGTTATTTTAACTTGTATTTCTATGATGGCTAAGGATGTTGAACATTTATTTAAGTGTTTTTCAACTATTTGAGTTTCTTTAAGATGTTTTATGTTTCAAGTGTTAAAATCATTAGGAAGTAGACTATCTTATTACCTGGATGCATGAAAGGCTCTAAGAATGACAGTGACAATACCAATTATTACCTTGTTTGTGTTATCAATTAAGAGAATAACATCTACCAAATAATCCATTAGCCATTCATGTCTTTGGAAATTCCTCTATGGAAAATGAGATGAATTCTCATTGACATGACTACCTAAACAAGACCTCAGTGACAGAATCAGTGGGCTCAATACAGAAGGGGGGAAAAGATCATCGGTCCTCAACTCTATCAAAAAAAACTTGTGGGCTTTCTGCTGGGGCAGACTGCTAGCTTGTCTGTGAAGACACCATATCCTGACCCATCCTAGATGATCTGCTACACTCAGAGACTAGTAGATACTATATCCTGAGCCATCCCAGAAGATCCTCTGAACTCAGAGCAGTTGGGCAACTGACACCACAGCCTGAGGTGTCCCAGGAGATCTACTGCACACAGGGCAACTGAGCAACTGATCACCAGGTGGTCTGCTCCCCTGAAGATACCACAACTTGAAGGTATCCCAGGAGGTCCTCTGTACAACAACTATACAGCAACTGGGCAACAGACACCATAGTCTGAAGATCTCCCGGGGGCTCTGTGGCATGCAGGGCAACTGACCCAACAGACTCAAAGCCTCTCTGGAGTTCTGCTGCTCACAGAAACATAAAGTCCATAGGATCCCTGGAGAACATCACACAACAGCTTGACTGATCCTCTGAAGACCCAACAGTTTGAGGGCCTCCCAGTAGATCTACTGCAGCCAGGGCAACAGATCAGCAGCTTCTCTGTTCCTCTGAAGAGCCCCAAGTTGGAAGGCCCCACAGGTAATCTGCTACAGCCAGGGCTTCAAGCCTACTGGGAAACCTGAAGCAACCCAGGGACAAAAGAGGCAGACTTACCCTGACCACCAAACATCAGAGATAACCAGATGGTGAGAAACAAGCACAAGACCTTAAGCAACAGAAGCCAATATATGTAGGCATCATCAGAACCCAATTCTCCCACCACAGCAAGCCCTAAATACACCAACAATCTGAAAATCAGGAAGTTGACCTAAACTCCTAGCTTATGAAGATAATAGAGTCCTTTAAAGAGAATATAAATAACTCTCTGAAAGAAATACAAGAAAACACAGGTTAAACAGGTGGAAAACCTTAAATAGATTCAGGCTAGAATCTAACTTTCTTAAATCCTTTAAAGAAATAGAGGAAAACACAATCAAAAAGGTAAAGGAATTGAATAAAGCAGTTCAAAACCTAAAAGTGGAAGTAGAAACAATAAAGAAAATATAAATGGAGGCAAATCTGAAAATGGAAAACCTAGGAAAGAGGTCAGGAAATAAAGATGTAAATATCACCAACAGAATACAAAAGATAGGGTTGTCTCTCGGGTGAGGTTCTGAGTCTGGAGCACCCAGCCCGGAGGCGCCTTAGCCCAGAGATCCGG
>NW_022196913.1:94637851-94648966 GCF_008632895.1 Mastomys coucha
AGAATACAAAAGATAGAAGAGAGAATCTCGGGTGTAGAAGATACCATAGAAGATATTGACACAACTGTCAAAGAAAATTCAAAATGTAAAAAACTCCTAACCCAAAGCATTCAGGAATTTCAGGGCACAATGAAAAAACCAAATCTAAGAATAATCTGAATTAAGGAGAACAAAGATTCTCAGCTCAAAGGACCTGAAAATGTCTTCAACAAACTCATAGAAGAAAACTTCCCCAACCTAAAGAAAGAGATGGCCATAAAGGTACCTATAAAAGAAGCCATAAGAAGCCTATAGAACACCAAATAAATGGAATCCAAAAAAGAAAATCCTCTCGTCACATAATAACAAGAACACTAAATGAACAAAACAAAGAAAATATTGAAAAACATAAGAGAAAATGACCAAGTAACATACAAAGGTAGATCTATCAGAATTATACCAGACTTCTCAACAGAGACTATGAATGCCAGAACAGCCTGGTCAGAAGCCTTGCAGACAATAATAGAACACAAATGCCAGCACAGGCCATTATACCCAGCAAAACTCTCAATCGACATAGATGGAGAAACCAAAATATTCCAGGATAAGACCAAATTCAACAATCTAACAATCCAGCCCTATAGAGGATTCTAGAAGGAAAACCCTAATACAAGGAAGGTAACTACAGCAAAGAAAAGACAAGATATTAAGCATCTCACAACAAAGTCAAAAGGAGAGAACCACAAGCACATAAAACCAACTATAAAAACAAATCTATCAGAAACTAACAGTCATCTCTCTTTAATAGCTCTCAATATTAGTGGACTCGACTCACCCATAAAAAGACATAAGCTAACAAACTGAATACACGAACAAGATCTAGCATTTTGCTGCATACAGGAAATACACTTCAATTACAAAGACAGACACTATCTCAGACTAAAAGGATAGAAAAAGGCTTTCTAAGCAAATGGTCCCAGGAAACAAGCTGGAGTTGTCATTCTAATATCCAATAAAATAGTCTTTCAACCAAAAGTTATCAAGTATGATGAGGAAGGATACTTCATATTCATCAAAGGGAAAAGCCACCAAGGGAAAGTCTCAATTCTGAATGTCTATATGACAAATGCAAGGGCAACCACATTCACAAAAGAAACTTTACTAAAGTTCAAAACAAACACTGAACCTCACACAATAATAGTGGGAGACTTCAACATCCTACTCTCACTAATGAACAGGTCATTGAAACAGAAACTAAACAGAGACACAGTGAAACTAATAGAGGTTATGAGCCAAATGGATATAAAAGATATCTACAGAACACTTTACCCTAAAACAAAAGAATACACCTTCTTCTCAGCACCTCATGATACCTTCTCCAAAACTAACCATATGTCACAAAACAACCCTCAACTAATACAAGAAGATTGAAAGAATTCCATGCATCCTGTCATATCACAATGGCCTAAGACTGGTCTTCAATACCAGCAAAAGTAACAGAAAACCCACATTCATGTGGAAACTGAACAACTCTCTACTCAATGATAACTTGGTCAGGGAGGACATAAAGAAATTAAAGACTTCCTAGAACTTAATGAAAATGCTGACACATCATGCCCAAACTTATGGGACACAATGAAAGCAATGCTAAGAGGAAAATTCATATCACTAAGTGCCATGGTAAAGAAACTGGAGTTTTCTTACACTAACAACTTAACAGCACCCTGAGAGCTCTAGATCAAAAAAGAATCCAACTCACCCAAGAGGAGTAGAAGGCAGGAAATAATCAAACTCAGGGCAGAAATCAAATAAATAGAAACAAAGAGAACAATACAAAGAATCAACACAACCAAAAGCTGGTTCTTTGAGAGCATCAACAAGATAGATAAACTTCTAGCCAAATTAGCTAAAGGGCCCCAGAGGTAGTATCCAAATTAACAAAATCAGAAATGAAAAGGGAGACATAACAATAAAAATGGAGGAAATTCAAAAAAGCCTCAGATCCTACTATAAAAGCCTATACTCAACAAAAATAGAAAATCTAGATGAAATGGATGATTTTCTAGACAGATATCACATACCAAAGTTAAAGCAAGGGCAGGTAAACTATCTAAAAAGGCCCATATTGCACAAGGAAATAGAAGTCATTAAAAACTTCCTAACCAAAAAGCCCAGGACCAGATGATTTAGTGCAGAATTTTACCAGACCTTCAAAGAAGACATGATACCAATATTCCTCAAACTACTCCATAAAATACAATCAGAAGGAACACTACCTAACTCATTCTCTGAAGCCACAATTACTTTGATACCTAAACAACACAAAACCCAACCAAAAAAAGAGAACTTCAGACCAATTTTGTTTATGACTATTGATGCAAAAGTACTCAATAAAATTCTTGCAAACAAAATCCAAGAACACATCAAAACCATCATTCACCATTATCAAGTAGGCTTCATCCCAGGGAAGCAAGGCTGGTTCAATATATGAAAATCCATTAATATAATCCACCATATAAACAAACTCAAATAAAAAAATCACAAGATCATCTCTTTAGATGAGAAAAAAGCATTTGACAAAATATAACACCCTTTCATGTTAAAAGTATTAGAAAAATAAAAGCAATTTACAGGAAACCAACAGCCAATATCAAATTAAATGGAGACATACTTGAAGCAATCCCACTAAAATTGGGGACTCCCATTCTCCCTATATCTATTCAATATAGTACTCAAAGTGCTAGCTAGAACAATAAGACAACAAAAAGAGATCAAGGGGATACATATCGGCAAAGGAGAAATAAAGGTATCACCATTTGCAGATGATATGATTGTATAAATAAGTGACCCCAAAAATTCTACTAGAGAACTTCTCCATCTGATAAACAACTTCAGCAAAGTGGTTAGATATGAAATTAACTCAAATAAATTAGTAGTCTTCCTTTATACAAATGATAAACAGGCTGAGAAAGAAGTTAGGGAAGCAATGTCCTTCACAAGAGCCACAAATAATATAAAATATCTTGGGTTAACTCTAACAAGTGAAAGACCTGTATGACAATAACTTCAAGTTTCTCAAGAAAGAAATCAAGGAATATGTCAGGAAATGGAGAGATCTCTCATGCTCATGGACTGGCAGAATTAATATAATAAAAATGGCCATTCTACCAAAGGCAATCTACAGATTCAATGTAATACCCATCAAAATCCCAATACAATTCTTCAAAGACATGGAAAGAGCAATTCTCTAATCCATCTGGAAAGGCAAAAAACCCAGAATAGTGAAAACAATTCTTAACAATAAAAGAACAGCTGGTAGAATCACCATCCCTGACCTCAAGTTTTACTACAGAACAATAATGATAAAAACTGCATGGTATTGGTACATGGAATATAATTAAAGACCCAGAAATAAAACCACAGACTTACATACACTTTATCTTTGACAAAAACATCAAAAATATACAATGGAAAAAGAAAGCATCTTCAATAAATGGTGCTGGTCTAACTGGCTGTCTGTATTTAGAAAAATAAAAATAGAACCATATTTTTCATCTTGCATAAAATCCAAGTCCAAGTGGATCAAGGACCTCAACACAAAACCAGATACACTCAATCTAATAGAAGAGAATGTGGGAAACAGCCTTGAACTCATTGGCACAGGGGGAAATTTCCTAACCAGAACTCCAATAGCTCATGCTCTAAGATCAAGAATTGATAAATGGGACCTCATGAAACTGGAAGGCTTCTGTAAGGCAATAAGACAAATTGCCAACCTACAGATTGGAAAAAAAAATGTGCACTAACCCCACATCCAATAGAATGCTAGTATCTAAAATATATTAAAAACTCAAGAAGCTAATCACCAAAAAACCCAAATGACCCAATCATAAATGGAATATAGAACTAAACTGTGAAGTCACAACAGAGAAATCTCGAATAGCTAGGAAGCACCTAAACAAATGTTCAAAGTCCTTAGTGATCAAAGAAATGCAAATCAAAATGACCCTGAGATTCTACCTTAAGCTAATCAGCATGGCTAAGATCAAAAACCTCAGGTGATAACACATGTTGGAGAGGATGTGGAGAAACAGTAATACTCTTCCATTGCTGGTGGGATTGCAAACTAATAAAACCACTCTGGAAACCAATCTGGAGGTTCCTCAGAAAAATTGGAAATAGATCTACCCGAAGACTCAGCTATATTACTCTTGGGTATATACCCAAAAGATGGCCCATCATGCCACAGGGGCACATGTTCCACTACAATCGCAGTAGACTTATTTGTGATAGCCAGAAGTTGGAAACAACCCAGATGTTCCACAACAGAAGAGTGGATACAGAAACATCCTGAGTTTTGCAGGCAAGTGGATGGACTTAGAAAATATCCTTAGTGAGGTAACTCAGACCCAAAAGGATATGCATGGTATGTACTCAGTAATAAGTGGATGTCGGCCAAAAAAAAAATACAGAATGCCCAAGATCCTGTTCACAGAACTCAAAAAGTTCAACAACCTGAAGTGCTCAAGTGAGGATGCCTCATTCCCACTTAGGATGGAGAAGAAAGCAATCACAATTGAGGATGGAGGGAAGGACTTGGGAGGGAAGGATAGTGTGAGGGAAAAGGACTGAAGCCTTGAGGGCCAGCAGAAAGAATGGAAACAAGCAACCTCCAGAGGTTAGGAGGTTGGAGGGACTCTCTAGAATGGACCAGAAACCTGGGAAGTGAGAGACTCTTGGACTCAAAGTATCTGACAGTAGGGATAGTGAACTTATAGAGCCCACCTCCAGGAGGAAGACAGGGCATCAAGTGAGGGAGGGGGTTGCCATCACACAGCCAAACTTCTGACTCATAATTGTTCCTCTCTGAAAAAACTGCAGGGATGGAAATGGAGAGGAGCCTGAAGCAAAGAAGGTTTAGGGACAGGCCCAAAGTGGGATCCAGCTCAAGAGGAGGTCAGAGGCCTAACAATATTACTGAGGCTACTGAGAGTTCATAAAAAGAGACCTAGCATGACCACATTCCAGAAGACTCAACAAGCAGCTGAAAAGAGTCAGATGCAGATATTTGCACCCAACCAATGTACAGAAGCTGGTGACCCCAGTGGTTGAATTAGGGAGAGTCTGGAAGAAACTGAGAATGAGGGCAACCCTGTAGGAGGGCCAGCAGTTTCAATTAACCTGAACCCTTGAGATCTCTCAAACAGTGGACCACCAACCAGGCAGCATATACCAGTTGATATGAGGCTCCTGACACATATATGGCCCAGGACTGCAGGGTCTGGGTTCAGTCAGAGACAATGGAACTAACCCTCAAGAGACTGGAGACCCCAGGGTGTTTAAAGGTCTGGTTGTGTGGGTGGTGGGTGGTGGGAATATCCTTGTGGATACAGGGGGTGTGGGGGAGATATGGGATGTGAAACCATCAGATAGTGGATTGGGGGACAATAAAAACCGGAGTGTTAAAAACAAACAAATAAATAAATAAAAGATAAAAAACAAAACCAAAAAGACTTGTGGAACTAGGGACTATTGAGCACAGGAGGAATAGTTTTCCTAATGAAAGAACCCTCTAATTATGTACCCAATAACAAATAGCTTTGAGATTGCATTCACACACATTCACATTATAGATATACAGAAACATTGCAAAGAGTGGATTGCATTTGTGTTTTTTTGCATGTGTGCATCTGTGAGTGTCTGTATATATGTATGCATGTGTGATTGTATGTATGTATGTATATATGTATGTATGTATATATGTGTATATGTGTAAGAACAATGAAAGAAAAGATTCCATGAATTTGACAAAGAACAAGGTGGGTATATAGGATGAGTAGGAAGAAGGAAAATAAAGAGGGAAAAAGGTGCAATTATAATTTTGAGAAAATTATTGTAAAACTGGAATGCTCATGTCCTAAAAATGTTCATCTTATCATAAAAGAAAAAATTCAGAAATCACAGCAAAAAATCCCAATTAAATTAAAAGGTTTATTTGACAAGTCAGATTTTTATGTCACAAAAACTACTTCATTTTCATTTTTTATGACCAAATGAAGACAAGAATTACATAGTTTACTTAACCTTAATGATGACAATAATAGCTTAATTATGGGAGCAATTCAGTAAAATGTTGTTTTATATTTCATGGATTACATTATTCCCAACTTATTCATGAATAGAGTCGGGTGCCATTACATATGACCCATATATTTAAATATAGTAATTGAAAGCTAGAGCCTTTCTTTGGTCTTACTACTAGCCATTATAATAGAATTGTGTTTAACAAAGCAGAGCCATGTGGCCTGTGCTATGCTCCCTGTTGAAATGGAAAGTTAGCAAAGGCAAGAGTGGCCAAGATTGCATATTAAATTACTTCTAGAGAGGGCCAAGTGTGGTGGTGCATGTCTTGAAATGTTTTTGAAGTTGGCAAGACCATGCAAACCAGTTGTAAATACTGATTGGTTTGGTAAACTATGTATGAAGGCTGTGAGTCCAGAACATACCCAACTTGTAGTGGTAAGCAGCGACTGTCCATTTCTTCACTGTATGAGGAACAGAAGACACAAGAACAGCACATTATGGACATTTTATTAATGGGCATCTCAGAGTTTGTGAAAAAGCTTGAGAGAAGGGAATTACTTGTGATGTTAAAATGCCTCCTCATGCCTTGGCATCGAGCCTCTTCCATAGCTCTTGGTTGGTGATAATCATGGGGTATGTTTGCACACTTTAAGCTGCAAAAGAACATTTCTTTGGAGGGAATTTTGGGAGGTTCCCAGGTTTGAGAGTTTTGTTTTCTTAACTACTAAAATATGTTTTGAGTTGATAGACATTAGCTTGAGCTATTATACTACAATTAGATATGTACTGCCTGATGATTATTTTATTCTCTTTGAGAAACATTTTGATCTGTTTATATATTTTTTTCTGTGTAAATCAGAGAAACACAATCTGTGTTAAAGCTGGGCTTTTCAAGACATGGAACTAATTTGGTCATGAGATGGAGTCAAATTGTTCTGTGACCTTTCCCACTACCACCCCCGCTCTTACTCAACCAAGTCATCCTAGAAGTGGGAATGTTAGACAATAACAGTCCAGCCAGTTACATGGCAATGGCCTCAAAGAAACCTAAATTAAGTAAATTTAAAATCTAAATTTGAAACATGAAGATTTGCTGATGTTAAGGTTCCTTATATTTACCCAAATTTCACACAATACTTTCAAAATACCTTAATCTGTGCCATGATCAATTACAATCAGTTTTTTAAAAACATATTTTAAGTAACTTGGGAAATCTGTGATAACTAAAAATGAAATCTAGGAGTAACTGTGTCACTGAGGTGATTCAAATAGCTCTGCATTTGCTGTATTTTATATTTTCTTTCTTTTTTTTTTTAAAGATTTATTTATTATTATAATTATGTGTGCTGTAGCTATCTTCAGACACACCAGAAGAGGGCACCTGATCTCATTATGGGTGGTTGTGAGCCACCATGTGGTTGCTGGGATTTGAACTCAGGTCCTCTGGAAGAGCAGTCAGTGCTCTTACCCACTGAGCCATCTCACCAGCCCAAATAAGTTTTTTGTTTTGTTTTGTTTTAATTTCATTGTGGGTGGTTATGAGCCACCATGCAGTTGCTGGGATTTGAACTCACGACCTTCGGAAGAGCAAACGGTGCTCTTACCTGCTGAGCCATCTCACCAGCCACCGGCAATCTTTTTCTTTATATTTTCAAAGTAACCTTATGTAAAACAAGATCTATCTTGGGGATAACTCAAGGAAATAACAAAGCTTTAAGAGGGCGTGTTCTTAGTCTTTGCTTGCCCATATCCTTTCTTTTTCAATAGGAAGGGGAAGAGTTAAATATATTTTCACTATTTTTGTCCACCATTCTTTTCCTTTTAAATCCCAACTTACTTATTTTTTAAAGGTTACAGATTTAGCATATCCTCTGGATTCCTGATGACTGTATAAGCCCAAGTACTTTTCTTTATATAATCTAAATTCCCTATTCTAAATTTCCCATGTCCTTTGTTGGAGTTTGGAGGATTCCAGTTGATCCAGCTGTACCTGGCAGAACATGTGTCTGGAATGTTCTATCTTTTTGTTCTAGAATATGACTGTTCACATTAACTGAACTTCTCTTATAGTTGTACCAACAATATCTAAAGGACAGTGAGCTGAAAGATTAGTTGAACAACACAAAACTATTTGTGGAATAGTTTGTGCTTCTGCTTTCTGGGGATTGTTTTTATGTGGGACAACATTTAGACGGAAGCCTGGGTTTACTTGATTCTAAGTAGATTGCCTACTCATTTTGTCCCAATTTCAAGCCATTGTTACTCTGTATTAGAAGCCAGAGAGTAGCTCATGATTAAAGTTCATTTTCCACATCTTCATCTGCATATTTCACTTAAAGAGAAAGGGCATAGAGCACACAATGCACATATACCACATAGTACTAACTTCCATCCTGCTCTAAGCTTGTATAACTTTTAGTAATTAGTTTACAGTTACAGCATTTTGACATCAAGAAAACTTCCAGAGGTGACTGGCAGTTTCTTTTTAAGCATTAATATGCACCATTTCTCTAGAAAAACAATATAACTTCATATATATCATCAATAATATATAAATAATAAATGTAATATACAGTTAATACATATTTATTCTATATTATTTAATTCATATATTTTAATACATTATTTATATATAATTGGTGATATTTACAAATTATACATAGTTATATTGTTATTTCATATATAAAATTATATATAATTTGTGAAATTCTTATTCAGAAAAAATATATAATGAATGCAAAAATAAAAGGAAAATTTAATAAAGAGTCAGTAAAAAAATGACAAGCCTGATACTTGTGATCCAGAAAGACATAAGTACTAAAGCAGATCAGCCATGTACTTGGCATGTAGACCTGCCATAATATTTGCAGAAAGTCACTCTAGCTTTCAAGGACAAGGATAAGTTAAGGTCATCTTATAGAATTTCTGAAGTATCAGTATTCCTGTAAGAATATAAACTCTTCTAGTTCCATAAGAGTTCAAACTCTAGTCTTGGATATGACTATCTTTAGGAAATCTGTTTGTTCAATGACACAGGACCTAATACAAGCCTCACTAAAGCCTTAGTTATCTGATATCAGGCATCAGTGAGGTTTAGGACAGTGGAAAGATGATCTGTTACAATAAAGATGTCAAGAAGTTCAGCTTCTCCCTGGTTTTGATACTTGTGGAGAAATCATACTTGATTACTTTCCCAGACCAAAGCACAGGGTGTGAATTTCAAATTATTCTGACCAATGTGTTCCTAAGGCAGGAAATCAACACTGAAGTCAATGAACAGTTAAATGTAGCACTACCCAATATCCTCCCCCAAAAGACAAAGGGTGCCCAATGTGTGTGAAGCTTGCCGGAGCTCTACTCCCTGTAATCTATCTCCTTCAGTCTTTTGCTAATTACTGTTTTATTACCTCATTTATCTCATAGAACTCAACTTAAGTAGATGGGGCAGGGATGAAACTTCTGCAGGCTGCAGTCAATCACCAAGTAAAGATGTCTATTCTGTGATTCTTCCTAACTAGGATGATATTCTTTAGGAGTTCCCATCCTGATTAGTCAGTAGTTTGGGAAAATTAATCTACTGCAAGTATGTTTAGCTTTTAGTACAGCTAGATATTCCCAATCTCTTCCTACAAATGATCTGTTTTTGTTTGTTTGTTTGTTTGTTTACTTCCTCTTTCCTTCCTTTCTTCCTTCCTTTCATTTGTTTTTTAGTTGCTCTGTCTATTATCTAGCTATCTTTATTTATTTACTTATTTAATTCTTCTCTCATACAATACATACTAACCAAAGGTACCCTCCCTCCACTCCTCCCAAACCCCTACCACCCCCACTTTCCCCTTTTTCTCTTCAAAAGAACAGGCCTCCCAGTGATATCAACTGAACACAGCACAATAAGATGCAATAAGACTTCATTTCAAGGCTGGAAGAGATAACCTAGTAGGAGGGAAAGGGTCCATAGGCAAAAGAGTTGGGTTGGGGTCACATCCTCGCACTCTCTTAGGAGTCCCACAAATATCCCATATAAGCAGAGGCCCCAGCACTGACCCAGGAAGACTCTGTGGTTGCCAGTTCAGTCTTTGTGAGCCCCTCTAAGTGCTGCTTAGTTGATTCTTTAGGCTGTGTTCTCTCAGTGTCCTCTGTCCTCAACCCCTTTGGCTTCTACAATCCTTCTGCCCCTTCTTGAACAGGGATCCCTGAGCTTGAATGTTTGGCCATAGGTGACTGCCTCTGCTCTTATCAGCTGCTAGAGTATAGTAGAATATAGTTAAGAAACATTTTTTTTTCATTTTTGGAATGTCTTATTTGGTTCTACCTTATTTGATTCTGGTTCCTTGCCATCCAGGCAGTGTCAAGTGAACTGGAAGTGAATGAGAATAGGAAAAGGAGGGATCAGATCTGGGAGGGAGGAATGGAGGAAAAGAATACAGGGAGAGACAACAGCAAAAGGTGGTATTTACTGTGTGATGTGGAAATCTAGTCCAGTGGAAACTTCCTGGAAGCTATGACTGTTAACCCTAGTGAGGACACTTACTAATGGAGGATATAGAACCTGAACTGGACGTCTTCTGTGACCAGTTAAGGCTCCCAGTTGTGGGATTGGGACAACCAACCCAGTCACAAAACCGTGGGCCTACACCTATCCTTCTTGCAAGATGTGCTGGGGCAAAAGTGGCTCAGAGCTTGTGATAGTGGCCAACCAATGAGTGGTCTAACCTGAGGCCCAAGCCAGGAGAGGGAGCCTATGTGTGATGGCACCTAAATAATCTGGTCTACTGATGAAAGCTGCTGAGGTAGTATGGAAAATGTCAGAGTTCTGAATTCTCTTCAAGGACACTAAACATCTTGGGAAAGAAAATTTTAGGTTTTTCTGGTGGTTACTCTTCATTGTCCTTGGATTTGGAATAACCTGAAAAACATACCTCTCGGCATATATGTTAGGGTCTTTCCATATATGTTTAACCCATAAAGCTTATCATGAATCGTGGATGGCAGCACCCCATGGTCCTGGAATAAATTTTTAAATGGAAGTCATCTGAAAGTCAGCTTGCATAT
>NW_022196913.1:94648976-94668410 GCF_008632895.1 Mastomys coucha
GTAGACCAGGCTGGCCTCGAACTCAGAAATCCACCTGTCTCTATCACTCAGCTTCATAATTGCAGCAGATGCAGCTTGATGCTCATGCTCCTGCCTCCAAGAGCTAGAGTTGCTCTCAGGATTGTGTCTTCCTCTTCCACAGAAGACTGAAACCTCAAATTGTTAGTCAGTTTAACCCCTTCCTTTCTGAAATTGATGTTCTCAATGATTCTATGAAGGCAATGAAAAGAATAACACAGATGTCACTGGAGAAACAAGTACAATTGGTCTGGTGGGGATCTTTGGAAGCTGGAGTTAAAAAATGTAGGAGTTCTAGTATATCCGCGCAAGGAAAGTTAGGGGTGTGGGAAGAAAAGGAAGAGACAGAGGCAGGAAAAGTCCTCAGCTTTCAAATGTGACGCTTTCAAATAACAAAGTGGAAGAAAGAAAGATCCACAATTAAATTCCAGTTCAGGTCTGACACAGGCTCAGCTGATCTGGTAGCAATTTTCCTAGGAATGATCATTAGAGAGATCTCACTTGGGTAGAAAGTACCAGGTCGTAGAAGACTCTGACGAACCTTAACTTACCGGAGACCCATGAGTGAAAGATGTGGAGAAAAGGATAGACGCAAAAGCAAGAGGAATTTTATTTAATCCAGCATGCTGCAGTCACCCTGCACATGGAGAGGGAACGACCACTTGCAGCCTATCCAGAAAGCCTTTACACAGTTCTCAGGGCCGCCATTGTTAGGCACAATATGATTGGCAGAACAGTGCACCCTTTAAACTGATTGGTCTTTAGGGAATGAGGTAGTAGGGGCTTACTCATACCTTCTGGCCTATGTGCTCTCTGACCTGTCTCTTCCAGGAGGGGGAGGGGGTCCGGTGGAATTTTCTAACAGCTAAGCTGACCTCTTCATTCCCTCCTTTTCTTTGTGCAAGCTTTAATCCTGAAGCTGATGCTGGCATAAAAGACGACTAGTGAAAGCAAGTGCTACCAAAGACAGGGAAGGTATTATCAGCTAAGTGCGCTGAACAGAGGGTTCCTTCTTGAAGGGCGATTGGAGTGGGCTCCTCCATGACTTGAACAATTTTGTGCCCTTGGGTTTGTATTAGTCTCTACTTTCAGTTATAAGATTGACATATATTTATGAGAAATTCCAGACAACTGAACAGTCCAGTTGTTTGAAAGCTTGAGCATTTGAGTCTGCTGGAGGTCTTATTAAATATGTGTAACTGGGTCTATATCCAGGTTTCTGGCTCAAGAAGTCTGGAATGGATCCCAAGAATATGGTTTTATAACATTAGGCCTAAGGAGGTGCTAATGTGGCAGGTCTCAGGCTTCCACCTTAAGAATTATTTGAGTAAAGGATAGAAAGGAACTATGTGCAACCAAAGGACAGGGTATAGCTAAGTGGAATTTCTCTTTTTCCTGGAAAATATCACTCACACTCTTAATACTTTTCTAAAAAAAATTTAGTCATTAGTCATTGCCATCAAAGTTCTATATAACCCAAAGAAAATCAGTTCAGGTGCTTAGATATCAAAAAGAAAGAAAGAAAAATCAAAATCAAAATACACATTGTGCTCATGATGTGTGTGTGGTATTTGTTTGTTTGTAGGGGGGACATGGTGTAGTGTGTATATGTAATATGTGTCTATGTATGTATGAGAGTGTATGAGTTGTGTAGTGTGTCTATGTAGTATGTTTATTATGTATTATTGTACTATGCAGCATTATGATATATGGATGGGTTGTATATATATTTATTGAGTGTGTATGTATGTATGCATGCTATGGGGTGTTTGTGTGTTTATGTATGTATGGAGCATTGTGTTGTATGTGTATTATGTGTGTTTATATATATATATTGTGGTACATATGTGCTTGTGTGTGGTATGTTTTGATGTACATGTGTATATATTATCTGTTTATGTATGTTTGTGGTTGATGTGATATTGGTTGTTTGTGGTAGTAGTATAAGTGTGTGTGTGTGTGGTATGTTTTTATTTATTTGTATGTGCATTATATGTTTACAAGTATGGTAGGGTTATAGATATGTGTATGTAGTATGTATATATGTGTATTGTGTGGTAGACATATGCATGTTGTAGGAGGTTTTATGCTATTAATTTAATCTTTTATGTTGTCTTATGTCTTTTCAGGACTGGGAACTCTATGAGTTATGAAAAGGACCTATATCAAAGGCTTTCATTTTCCACAGTGTCAGTGAAATCACTCAGTGTTACCTACCCCACAACTACCCAGGGACTTGCTCTGCTTAAAGTGTGAAGTCAGGGAATGAGGTCATCACATCTTCATATAGAAGCCTTCCATACACCATTCCTCTGCTCTCATCTTTCTGCTAACCAGGACTCTTTGTTCTTCAAGGTGGGTGGGCTCTGCGGAGGTCATTAAGTCTTAATGACCTTTGCATCCGGGAGATAGTGTTCTCTGCCTGCCTGTCAGGCAGGACTCTTGCTGCCTCACTTCTCATCCATAAAGACAGTCCTAGCTCTAAAGCATCAAATGCAAGCTCCCTTACTTGAAAGGGAAAGAGTGAGGAAAACCACCTGCTCAGGATTCAGTTTCACACTGACCGCCCCCTTCTCACCAAGGAGGTGCCACACACATACTTACTGGACTTTCAGTGTCCCTGCTCAGACTCTAATGCTTGAGCAATACCAGTGATTTCTTGATAACTTCTGAATACGGTAAGTTGAATCACTTTTAATTATGGCAGCATCTTGCAGATGGTTCTAGGTTTAAGCACTAGTTGGGAGTACGTTAAAACCTTCAAAGTAAAAACTAGACAGTTACATCAGGAAACTGTGGGGATAGAAAGAGACCTGGAAGTCATCCTTTTAAAAGAATGTATTAGTACTTTTTGAGAATTTCATATATGAGCACCATATTTGCATCATGGAAATACATTCTTGCTACCAATTGGGGAGCAAATCAAATGAGATACCCTTTCTTAAAAATTAGGTAGAAAAGGCTGGAGTGATGACTCAGTGGTTAAAAACTCTAGAGGGGAACACAGGTTCAGTTGCTAGCACCCACATGGTGGCTCACGACCAATCATGATTTTAATTTCAGGGAATACAGTGATATTTTCTGACTTCCACAGACACCAGACACACATGACACATGATATATGTAGGCAAACCAGGTGCACACACACACACACAAAAAATCTTTAAAAAGCTTCAAAATAAAATGGAAAGCAGAGGAATATCCCTGGTGTAAAATTCTAGCATCTAGAGGCATGTGCACGCAAGTGCATGTGCGGGTGTGCACACATACAACACACACACACACACACACACACACATACAACACACACACACACATACACACACATACAACACACACATACACACACATACACACACATACACACACACACATACACACACACATACACACACATACACACACACATACACACACACATACACACACACACATACACACACATACACACACATACACACACACACATACACACACACACACATACAACACACACACATACACACATACAACACACACATACACACACACACATACACACACATACACACACACATACACACACATACACACACACATACACATACATACACACACATACACATACATACACACACACACATACACACACATACACACACACATACACACACATACACACACATACACACACACATACACACACACACATACACACGCATACACACACATACACACACACACACACACACACACACACACACACCACTGTGGACCTCCTTGGTAAGTCATAATAGGGAGATCTGAATAGTGCTGTGCCATGACTTTACTGATTTCTTTGATCTTTTGGTTTTATTGGTTTCTAGTTCCATTTGTCTTCATTTGCCCATAATATGATATATAAGAATATTTAAGAAATATTACCAGACAATTTAACACTCCAATGGTTCCCCAAAGAGGTATGCATTTGAGTCACCTGAAAGTCTGGGTAGAGTAGATATTTCTAAGCCACATATATACAGCCCTCTTGTCCACTCTATTCTCAGAGCTTTGTACACTAGCTCTGTATGCACCAACTACACCCTCCCAGAAGCCCTTTAACTCTCCCTAACCCCTTAGAAGTCGTTGTTCTATTCTAGGACAAAATCTAGAGGGAAATCCAGACTACAAGCCTCTGAATTTTCTGTCTGTCTATAAGAACCTGCTAGCTCTCTCTGAAACCAGAAGCTATCAAAGTCACATGCGTTTTGCTCTACTCTACTCTTTCCCAATTGTCCGTTGATGCAAAAGTCACTTCCTTCCTGCCATTTTGTCTTAGCCTGTGTCTATTTCTCTTTCCCCTTCACATATGTCCCACACCAGCCAGTTTACATCAGGCTAGTATAGCATGGCCCTTCACATTTCCTCTCATGTGTTAATTCCTTGGAGAACGGTCTCTAAACTTATAGTAAAATTAATGAGTCCTTCTTAATGTGGTCAGATATCAAGCTTTATACTGGTCAGCCCTCCTATCCATTTACTTCCTGCTGCCTGTCATAGTATACTGGCAATTAGACCACTGCTGCTTATAATGAATGTTCAGCGTCAAACAGAGGGACTGACAGAGGTCCTCTTTGGTATGCTGTGTGGACATTGACTAATTATATTTATAATGTGCTTTTAAAAATAAGGTGTAAAGAGTAAAATTCTTCTCTAGTTGCTTGCTTTGGTTATTTTGACCCAAACTTATTTTATGTTCCTTTCAAATTTAACAAGTAAAATATTAAGCCCCTATAACTAGCTATGTTTTGTAATTTTCATATATTTTTATATAATTATCTAACTGAAGATTCAGTTTTCTAACTAGGTGATGTCATTAAAACTTAATTTAAAAATAATTTTTAAATAAAACCAGTTCTATCACTTGCCACAAGACATTGAGGATGACATTCAAGTGCCCTCTGTCTATAAACGTGTTCCTTTCAATGTCACAGGATTATGACAGCAACAACAAACATGAACATGAAAACAGTTAAATTAGTATTTGCTGTGTATGAGATGACAGCGCCTTTCCAATTCCCTCTTTAATCAATAAGTGTACCTACTAGCCGCATGACACCAATACCCTGCCTTTGCTCATTTGTGAGTTAGAACTGCAGACCTTCACTTAGTAGGGCAGAGTGCTTCTGTTATCTGCCACCACCGGCTGGAAGCCCTAATAACTTTCAGAGGCGTCACTATGTTATTTCCCAATAGAATCACTTTTATCATTATTCATTTAGGCACACATGTAAAGGTGTATGTTTTAGTGGAGTTTTAAGCAGTGAATCCTCAATTTTCATCTAAGACTGCAGAAGGAGGAAGGGGAGAAGATCGTGTGCCAGCTGCAGAGAGCAGGCTGCTGTGTGTTTCAGGTGAAAGCGCTGCTCTTTTGTTTCCTTGAGACATCAAGGGACAGGGCTGTGGCAGTATTTATTTGCTTTATGGTGACCTCTCAGATGTATTGCATCTGCTGTGCAGTCAAGGACTTGGGGCTCCCTTCTGGTGCCCCGCCGCCTGCCTCAGACAACAGACATGTCTGTACTTCTTTGCTTTGATCTTTTTTTTTGCCTGGTATCTAAATGAAGCCTTTCTTGTGCCTTTCGAAGCTAAGGGTTTTGTTAGCTTCCAGTCACAAGGTGGTTGTGGGTCTGTGATCATGAGAGGTGGGGGAGGAGCTCCGTTGTTTATTTTGCTCTAATACTTTTCCCAATAGCAAGGCTGGAAGCCAAGCTGAAGCATAAAATCTTGTAAAATGCAAATACAGTGTGCATAAGCTAGGGCCTTCTGAGGGTGTATGTAACAAAATTCAACTTCTCTGACACTACAACTTGGTAGTTGGAATTTGGAGTAGAGGGAGAGAGATGAGAAGATCATAGTAACAGTCAGCATTCTCTTAAGCACACATAGCAGTTTGGCTAAAGGTGCGAATGCTGGGTTTACAATGTCAGGACTGTGAACAATGAATTGTCAGATTTCCAAGAGTTTTGATCACTGTGACAACAATCAAGAGAAACAGGTAAAATCTACTGTGTTTCATAGTCTTAGAGGTAACAATAGCAGTCTGTTGTTGGATTCACTGCCTTCGGGTCTGGGGCTGCAGTGTGTGATGGAGCAAAGCTGCCCACTAAGCAGCCACTGAGAGCCAAACAGGCCCACAGAGAGGTAGAAGATGCTTGACAAAACCTATGTCCTCTACCAAGTAAGCTCCAACTTCAGAAGTTTCCATCATTTTCGAATAATGCTGTATAAGTGCCCACCAACATATGAATGGATAACAAAATGCAGTAAATGTACACAATAGGATAATTTTCGTCCATTTAGAAACAAATTGTGAGATGTGTGAGGAAATGGATGGATTTGGAAAGTGTGATGATATTAGACAAGATGATCCAAACTCAGAAAAATAACAATAAAAAAAGAAACCATATTCTCTTTTACATATGGATCTAAGAGTATATTTTTTTTAATGCACACATATAACAGGTGAAAGTGTGGGTAAAGTGTCAACATATAAATAGGACATAAGGAGAGGAGAGAGTTAAATAATGAGAAAGTATGAACTATAGGCAAAAGGATACATATGTCAGAATAGAAGATTTGAAGCTATTTTTTCCTTCTAGTTCCTACTCTGCAATCCTTGTTTTTCAGGATTGTACTATCTATCAATCTTTCTGTATATCACGTATCATACACCAACTTTGCATTCCAAAGGAATGGAACATGTAGGTCTTTTGAGGCAGTTCTTGTGGAAGCTGAGCTTATTTTTAACTCCATTGACATGAATAACCACTGAATAATATTGTCACATCAACCCAAATAGAAGATGTAATTTAAAAAAAAAATGTTCTAAGAGCAGGAGTTTTATACCTTGATTTTTTGCCCCTCTTTCCACTTCTGTTTAAAATTTTACCAAATCATCCTGCTATTTGTATTTTATTTAATATGTCAATTGTACTGTTTTATGTAAAGCATGCTTTAAAATATTAGTAACTTTTAAAA
This sequence comes from Mastomys coucha, assembly GCF_008632895.1. Classification (NCBI taxonomy): domain Eukaryota; kingdom Metazoa; phylum Chordata; class Mammalia; order Rodentia; family Muridae; genus Mastomys; species Mastomys coucha. Next base: position 94,655,994 of record NW_022196913.1, read on the forward strand.
GGAATTAAGACAAACTCATGTACTATATTCTGAATATTTTCAACTGTATTTTATTGATCCTTTGAAAATAGCATCCAGTGTATTTTCATCACAATCATCTCTTTCTCTGTTTCCAGTCCCACCTCCTACTTCCCAACTTACCCAACTGTCTACTCTTCTTAGTGACTACTTAATAAAAGTAGAAGTAAGATAGAATAAAAATAGAATAGAAATAAATGCTTACTACATCACTGACACACAGAAATGTATATATGGATTTCTGGTCATCAAAAACACACATTATTTTCAATAATACTTAATATCCAAATGGAATAGGCTTTTCCCTCCCTATTAGAGTAAATACCATTTATTTATAAATACCAAGTCCAAATGTCTGTGTCTGTAAATATTCCCCATAGCTTTGATATCTAGTCTGATTTATTTAGTTTCTTTTATACTTTTCTAAAACTTGTAATGTATAATTTGACTACAAGGCAAATCACACCCTGAATATATTATTTGCCTAGTTGGTTAGTACATAATACTCTATTCTCCTTGAGGGCAGGGATGTGGGACACTCCACTATTGCATGCCAGCTCTTCTGTAGAATACTTGAACCAAAAGAATGTTGTAATATCTAAGCATCTAGCCCACCACAGATGACACAAAAAGAAGAAACAATGCTCCAAGAGCTCTTTATTCCTCTGTTTTCTCTTTTGAGATACAGAATAATTTAACTCAATGTTTAAATCAACTGAAAGAGTGGAATAAGAGACTATACATTCCACAAAAAGATTGCTCAGTGTGTGTGGCTGTTGGTTTTGGAATGGCAGAGATGAAGGACTACAGTCATGGACCTTGGTAACTGTTGTATCTTTTAATCAGCACTTTGTGTTTCTCTTGTGCTTTATTTCTCCATTCCACTGAGAAAGAAAGATTCTGAATAAAAATAATTTAAATAATGAAGACATACTAGTTGTTGGAATTGTCCATATGTGAAACTAGAACATGTTGGAGATCTTTAGGCCAGTGGGTTCCCCGCTGTGTTTCTCTTACTTCATCTGGCATCTCAGAATGGTTTATCAACTGCCTTTTTAGTCCCTCCCCATTCCTCTATTAGGATTTTAGAGCTTTTGAACTTTCTTTCCCTCATCTAAGCCCTATTTTTTGAACTCCATGTTAACAAATATGTGACATCGTTTCAGGAATTGCTTAGAGGTTAAAGTATGAAGAAAAAAAATACCATTAAAATCTCTTCCATTCACTACCTGGAGAATTGATGATTGTTTTTGAAAACCAAATTCAAAACTATTCAAGTGTCTTCTCTGGGCACTCCCTAGCTATCTTGTCTCTACTCAACACCTTTTCTTTAATCTTATAGCTCAGAATAAATATGCTCTTATCACATTTGTCTATTTCATCCTTCTAACAGCTGGCTAGTTCCTTCTATAAGTTGCTTTTGGGAGAATATTCAATCACCACAGTGACAAGAGAGAGACAAAGACAGGCATACAGTGTGATTTTCTCCCCAATAGAACCAAAATTCTTCAAAAGTAATTTTGCTTTATAGCTATTAAGTATGACATCTTATAAAAATTGAATGGTTTTTGGATATGATTATATAGTCAGATCAGGTAGGATGAATTTCTGGTTCAATGGGAAAAAAATACCAAGAAGAAGCTTAAGAAAAAGTTGTAAGCCAGAATCTGAAAGTAAAGACTTGGAGTCAAAGATCATTTAGGAAAGCCTAGGATGTAATTTCTTCCCCCTTCTGTGGTATCATTTTTTAAAATAGGGCCTCATGTGTGGTTATACTTGCATACCACTATGCCAGCATTGTTTTTTTTTTTTTAATTTACTTTTTTATGTATATGAGTTACACTGTAGCTGTCTTCAGACACACCAGAAGAGGGTATCAGATCTCATTACCGATGGTTGTAAGCCACCATATGGTTGCTGGGATTTGAACTCAGGACCTCTGGAAGAGCAGTCAGTGCTCTTACCCACTGAGCCATCGCTCCAGCCTTATGCCAGCATTGTTATAGGAATTGAATGCAGGGTATTTTGCATGCTAGGAAAGCATTCCGCCACTAGGCTACATCCCTAGCCCCTCCATGTATGTCTCCCAAATAGAAATATAAGATACAAAATTTCCCCCAAGGAGAATTGTAGACTAATTCTATTAAATTCGTATGACCATGTTGGTTCTTCCAAAATTGGCTAATATATCAAACACTAGAAGCTTTTATGTTTCATGACCAGTATTTTGTTTCTTAGTTTCAAATCCATATACAAGATGAAACAATTCATAAGACCAATTTTAGTAGGTTTCTACTTGGTATGTTAGTTTACCACATTATATAGCTATGTAGTTTTATTTGGAATGAAATTACAATCCCAAAATAACACTCAATGGTCAATCTGATTAACCAAATTAGATTTGTTTAAAATTATACTTTACTGAATCAACTATAAATAGAAAATTTCCTATGGGATTTTAAAAAAAGTTTTTTTTTAAAGTGTTTTAACTCAAATATTCCTTACATTAGTACAGGGAGAAAGCTGAGTTTGAGATTCTAAGACTTGAAAGTCTTTATAAAATATGTATTTGATGATGAATATAGGAAATAAATACTGTCTTAAAATCTGTATTATTTAATGTGTTATTATTTGTACAGTGATGCCCTTTGGGAACACTATAAGAAAATTGTTTAAGAGTATCTGAAGTACACAGTGGAGCTGTATTTAGTTGTAGAGAAGAATGAATTATGTCATTGGCTGGAAAATGAATGTAACTGGAGATCATCAAATTGAGCCAAATAAATCAAATGTGGAATGGCAAATATAACATGTTTCTCTTACTTGTAGGCCTTATAATTTAACATAGGTACATAATGCAATTTGTACACATAGGTACACACAAAAATGTGTACATATATTATGCACATATATAGTATACATATAAATACATATGCATAGAGAAGTGGGAGGTGTGAGTATGACTGAGGTAGCAAATGAAAAGGGATAAATATGGTTAATATATATGATACAGTTGATGAAAATTGCCTGTATAGAACCTAACATATGTATATTAAACATACAACAAAGAAATTATTGAAAACAAGTTTTCCATAATATGTAGTTATAGTGATCACCAGTTTAAGTCTGTGTGCTTCTTTCTAACACATGGGAACTGCTCAATGGTGCTTCATTCTCTATGCACATGGCCCATATGCAAGCTGGGGCATAGTGGCTGCACAAACTTTGTTGAATAATTTCAATGAATAGATGTTTAAATGGCTAATGTCTTATTGCTCATTTAAAAAGAATAGAGACTAGTGTGGGTATTTTGACCTATCTCTACCCAGAATTTTATTACCTTTATACTACTTATCAGTTGGTTTCACTAGGTGGAATTATGTGTGGGAAAGATCTATGAGACTGAGCCAAAGATATTGCCTCAAGGTGTCTTAGGGCTGAGAATGAAGAAAGGAGGCCTGTGCTAGGGGTTGGATTTGGATTGTCTTGCATTGGATTGTACCTACATTGCTGGAAGCTATAAGATAAGATCCAGTAAGATACAATAGGTATAAGATAAGATAAAATAAGATAAAAAGTACCACATTGAAGCAGAACAAGACAAACTGATAGAAGTCATAAGAATCAGAGTCCCATTCTCTGTGTTGATCTCTATATTTGTTCTGATCTGCTGAAGTAGGAAGCTTCTATAATGATGGCTATGCAAGGCCCTGATTAAGAATAGCATAACATTGTTAGAAGTCATCTTACCACTACAGTTTTCCCCTCTTTTTAGACCACTACATTTGGTTTTACCCTAGGCCTCTTGGCTATCTAGCATCAAAACTATGCTCTACCTCTCAGCTAATAAATCTCTCATGGCTGCTTTTCCTCCCAGTCTCTGCATTCCTCACAGATAGAAAATCTTGCTCTGTCTTGTGTCTCTACAACACAGTACATGACCTGACAACATTAAAGATAGTTTTTGTCTTTTATTTTGTATTTTATTTCATTATATATTTTTTAAAATGAATGAATGAATGAATGAATGAATGAAAGAAAGAAAATTTTGTTATAAGGATAAAGGTTAACAACAGAGGAGTCGTTTATATCTTCTAGGAGAGGGGAAATCAATTTTCTCCAATGGAATGACACTATCACTCTCAGAGAAGGCACCTGACTAACATACAATGAACTTATATTTGCATGTGTAGGGAAAGAGAGGGGATCTGGGTGTTCTTTGGGGAGGGGAACCATATGATTAAAACATTTAAATTTAAAATTTGTTTAAAAATTAAATTTAAAAAATGGACATTGAAAATAAATCCAGGATCCATTTATTACTGTTTTCATTACAAATAATACAATTATGTTTCCTTCCCTCTTAACTGCTCAAGTATATAACCTAACCTTGGAAACATGCAGTGCCAGTTTATGCAAACACATTAACAGGCAAATGAGGGAGTGGTTTTAACATTAGATACAGAGTCTGTGAAACTGGCTTTAGCTTTGTATGAATGTGGAGACATGTTAAACTTTCAAGAGACGATACTGACAACAGGAAATTGCAGCAGCTTATTTCGTGGCTTATTTCTTCAGGACATCTGTACAGAGGGAATGTCTGCCTCTGAGTCCTGTGTTGTCAGTTACAAGCCAGGGAATGTAGCAAGAGTATATTACCATGTTAGATTTGGGGGAGAGTTGAATATTTTAGGTCAGTAGTTATGTACAATGTTTGTCTTTTAATACAAGAGGCATCATGAAGGACAACAGATTATAAAGCTCGCCTCTATTTTCTTATAGAAAATAAGATATTTGGAAAGGTAAGGAGTATGTGTTCAGTGGCAGAGAGGCCTAATAGCTACATAAAGATGTTCAGTTGGGGACAAGAAGCACTTTTGCACCAAACTGACATTGAAGAGCCACATCTTTATTCTCACACTTACTGTCACTGGCTTTCGCAATGACCATGTCCCCTACCATAGCATAGTATGATACACTAAGATGCCACCTCAGGTTCAGACATCCTATTCAATCACAGCTTCATCTCACACAGAACGGTACAGTTTTCTTTTCCTTCCTTCCTTCCTTCCTTTCTTTCTTTCTTTCTTTCTTTCTTTCTTTCTTTCTTTCTTTCTTTCTTTCTTTTTCCTTCCTTCCTTCTTTCTTTCTTTCTTTCTTTCTTTCTTTCTTTCTTTCTTTCTTTCTTTCTTTCTTTCTTTCTTTCTTTGTTTTTGTTTTGTTTTGTTGAGACAAGTTTTCTCTGTGTAGCCCTGACTGTCCTAGAACTCACTCTGTAGATCAGGCTGGCCTCAAACTCAGAAATCTGCCGGCCTCTGCCTCCTAAGTGCTGGGATTAAAGGCGTGCACTGCCCAGTCTCAGTACAGTTTTCTTATTTCCAGTAGGCTTCAGGCAAATGTGTACAGGATCAGACTTTTACAACATGACTCGACAGTCACTCACATATGGCAACAAGTAAATGCCTAGCTTGGAACCTCTTGGAAATTAAAGTGTTAACATACACAGCTCACAGAGCTGAAGTTCAGAAATGATTTCCCAGAAGAACTATGGCTACTAAATCCCAGTCTCCTAAAAGAACTAAACCACTGCATGCCACACTAGGGCCCAAACTCATCATCCCTCTCTACAGCCTGATATCTGCTAGAGAAACAGGCAAGCTTCTGACAGAGGGCAGACAGCTACTGACTTGTCTCTTTTAAGGGTTTGGGACAGAAACTAGAGAGTATTTTTCATCAAGACAATACAAAAAGGCAATGTAGCAAATCTGCACATGTGCACACAAGGGCATGTCTTCATGTCACTAGTGTAAGGGTTTTTTTGGGGGGGGGAGAGGATGCCAGGAAAGGGGATAACATTTGAAATGTAAATAAAGAAAATATTCAATAAAAAAAGGAATTAAAAAAATAAGTTTGTCGCCAATTCCTGTATCTTCGCCAACCTCACCTTTTTTTGGTCATGTGCCTCTCTCTCTCTCTCTCTCTCTCTCTCTCTCTCTCTCTCTCTCTCTCTCTCTCTCTCTCTCTCTCTCTCTCTGTCTCACTGACTGCATTTCAAATCACTGAAGTCACTCTTTACAGTAAGACAATTTTTAGTAGTGAGAATGCTTATCTGGACACATACTTCCCAGCCTTGACCAGTGATTCAGGGCGATGGCACTCAGAGATCCCTGACATTATTTTCTGAATGCCGTGACCTATATGTCGAAGAGAGTGGATGCTCGTGGACATTTCTTGTCTTTGAAAAGTAATTCTCCAGAGACAAAGAGGCCCTTTTACTGGGCAGTAATGACAGCCACGAGGTGGGAGCCGTAAACCAGACAAGCCTGGGCAGTTGCATGCTGACATTTTTCATTCCTAATATCCCACAAGTATTTCAGCTTCAACAGAGCCTCTGTGCAAATGAAAAGGAACTTTTTTGTTTCTAAATTTTGTTATATTATGTTTGAAAATTCCTACCAGTCTTCCAATTACCCACTAGAAGATAGCCTGGCAAGCTATTTTTTTTTCACTACCTTTATGTCTATCCTCTTTACATGCAGAGTGGAAGATGAAGAGTGGTTCTGCTTCCAGTTGGTACATGAACTTGATATCTCTTCCTTCTCTAGACTTCATCATCTCTGAGTTTAGAAATCTCATGAGTGATTTCTGAATCTGGCCCACCCACATCTAGCTCCTGGTATCCAGCACGACCCAGAAACATACATACATACATACATACATACATACATACATGCACACACACACACACATACATACATACCAACACACACACATACATACACACAACCTATTAGTGAAGAAAAGAACAAACATTTTGCACAAAGAGAAATTGGGATATTGGGGTAGGAATATGCCAAAGGGCAGTAGGGAATGAACTTAAATGACTGAGAAAGCACACATAAAGCATGTTTTCTTCAGGCAGTGTTGGTAGAAGAGGTGAGCAGAATTGTGCCATGACTGTGACAAACTCATGGATTCAAATTCTTGGTGTCTGTGTTCCTGTGCTTCTGAAGGGTTGTTATTCACTTCGAGATACTTTTATAGAACCATTCCTCATTGCTATCCTGATGCTCCAATTCCACTGCCACTACCGAGCAAGCCAACTATATGCTCTGGTGCAAACTTTCATTCAGAGCCCTACTAGACTCTATTCTTCTCCACTTCTTCCTTTCCTATCTTGTCCTGTCCTTTCCATCTTCCATTTTTGCAACCATCCCTTGCTCCCTTCTTCCTCTCTCAAGTTTGTAAAGTAAGAAACGATATTAAATACATAATTGTATGTACAGATACACAAATAACAACGACTATGAAACCAGAGTCTAGGGAGCCAACTTCTCAACTTCTTGACCCCAGTATGAATTTCTTGTTTTTTGATGTTGTTGATGTTTACTTTTGAAATTATTTTTTAAGTAAAAATGCCTCCCTTTTATTTCCTCTCTTCCTACCCTTCCAGTATACACGTCACTGCTTTTCTTCAAATCCATGGACTCGTCTTTCATCAGTTGGATTGTCAAGTGTGTGAAATTTTCTCCTTTATGTTCAGCAATTTTAAGGTCTTGGGTAAGAAATCTTTACACAGCTCAAGGCTGTATTTTTGTCCTTATTTTCTACTTCCCCCCAATACCTCTATGTTCTTTGTGGAAACACTTATTTAGAAGGTCTTCGGGTATGAAGCAGAGATCTATCCATTCACTCGTCACCAGAGAGAACTATAATTTAACTCACTGTATTATATGTCCACCTGCCACAGGTCAGGTGAATTTTCATATGGGGTTCTTTACTGATCCTCTAGTGTATCTCTTGTTCAATTTATTTGCTTTTACTACAGCATTTCTTTGGGTATCACTATTTTGGCACTGTGGTGATTCTGGCAAGTGGACATTGCACATATTTATTCTTTACTTTAAAATGTTATCAGACAGTTAACTGTTTCCTTAAGAGTTTAGAATCCTCTTTTTTAAAACTTTATAAAAATAAAGTTCTTTTCTTTAAGTTAAGTTGCAGTTAATCAAGAGATGGTTTCAAGAGAACTGAATTCATCACCATGAGGCTTAAACCACATGCACATGATGCGTCACATGATTTTCAAGCACTTTAGAATTTGTCTAGATGTATTTGACATTTTTATTTAATGAATATATGCACATGATTGTTTGTTCATAGCCTCGCTGCTTATGTTTTTTTCTGATAAATGAAATTTATCACCTTAAAGTACATATGCCCTTTTGTGTTTACTCTTGCTGTATAGAAATAAAACTCATCCTATTTACTGATTCTTAGATCACTTGTGGAGTTTGAAATGTTTGTATTATGTACATTTATAGTGGCTTGTAAGACAATTCATCTCAATATTATTTTGCATATTTTGCATAACCTGTGTGACAGTGTTAATTTTCATACGGACAGAGTCTAAAATCACCTGGGAGACAGTACTCTAGCCGTGCCTGTCAGGAACTGTTGATTAGCTGAATTGATGTGGGAAGAGCCTAATAAATTGTAGGTGAGGCTATGCCCTGCGCAGAGGAGCCTGGACTGTATGAAATGAGCAAGGAAGCTCACCAGTAGTTTTTGGTTTTTGTTCTCTTCTTTCTGACTGTAGATTCATGTGACCAAGGACTTCTCTGCAGTTATGGACTACACCAAGGACTGAGAGTCAGAGAGAACATGCACATCTGCATCTCCTTTAAGATCGTCTACCAGGGCATTTCATCTCACTAGGATAAGTAGCTAAGACCACCCAGACACTGAAGTTTAGCAAAAGATGATACTTAGGGATCTGAAGCTTTATGTACTTCATTTGGGCTGTGCGTATACTTTACAGTTACTAAATGACATTCACCCCATTTTAAAATAGAAGGAAAGTACCAGGGATCTGCTCTATGGATATTTTAAATGTTAACTAAGGAAACTCATTATGAATAGTCAGCCTTCAGAAAATACACACTACATTATTGCTGTTTCTGGGTGATTTATAAGTAACGTTTGGCTTGCTCAAGAAAGGCTATATGGGTAAGCTTGTGTTCTGTTCAGAAGCATATTTTAGTCACAGATTCCAATACCCCATCCAATACTGAATCGCAGAAAGATGGTTTTGATTGGTTTTAGCCTAAACTGCCCTGAGTCACCATAATATTTTCTGAGAAACAGTAAGAACTTTACTTTCAGAGAAAGCATTAGTCCCTTGAGAAGGCTCAAAATTTATATTGTGACTTTTGTGTTGTCACTATTTTTAATGGTTTCCAATACTCTTTCTATAATTTAGCAATGGTGTATTATGAAAATTATTTCATCCAATTTTGCTAAGGTGTGCTTTTTTTTATTTTTTCTTTTTTTCTTTTTCTTAACACATGAGCTCTTATTAGATATTTTCTCTATTTACATGTCATATGATATCTCCTTTCCCAGTTTCCCCTCTGATAAAAAGAAAAAAAGTAAATTAAAAAAAACCCACCCTATTCCCTCCTCCTTTGCCCCTGTTCAACAAACCACCCTTTCCCACTTCCTGGCCCTGGTATTCCCCTACACTGAGGCATAGAACCTTCACAGGGCCAAGGGCCTCTCTTGCCCTTGAAGACTGACTAGACCATCCTCTGCTATACATATGCTGCTGGAGCCACTAGTACCACCATGTGTACTCTTCGGTTGGTACTTTAGTTCCTGGAAGCTCTGAGGGTACTAGTTAGTTTATTGTTCCTCCTAAGGGGTTGCAAACCCTTCAGCTCCTTGGTCCTTTCTCTAGCTCCTTTATTGGGGGACTCTGGGCTCAGTCCAATGGATGGCTGTAAGCATCCAGTTCTGTATTTCTCAGGCACTGGCAGAGACCTAGAGGAAACAGCTATATCAGGCTCTTGTCAGCCAGTACTTGCTGGCATCCACAATAGTATCTGGATTTGATGATTGAATGTGGGAAGGATTCCTTTGTTTTTCTTTTTTTGGAGAGGAAACTGGGAAAGGAGATATCATATGACATGTAAATAAATAAAATACCTAATAAAAAAAGAAAAAACTATGCAAAATAATATTGAGATTAATTGTCTTACAAGCAACTATAAATATACACAATACAGATATTTCAAACTCTACAAGTGATCTAAGAATCAGTGAATAGGATGAGTTTTATCTCTATATAGCAAGAGTAAACACGAGGGGCATATGTACTTTAAGGTGATAAATTTCACTTATCAGAAAAAACCATAAGCAACGAAGCTATGAACAAACAACCATGTGCATATATTCATTAAATAAAAATGTCAAATACATCTAGACTAATTCTAAAATGCTTGAAAGTCATGTGACGCATCATATGTATGTGGTTTAAGCCTCATGGAGATGAATTCAGTTCTTGAAACCATCTCTTGATTAATTGCAACTTAACTTAAAGAAAAGAACTTTATTTTTATAAAGTTTCAAAAGAGGATTCTAAACTCTTAAGGAAACAGTTAACTGTCTGATAACATTTTAAAGTGAGGATAAATATGTGCAATGTCCACTTGCCAGAATCACCACAGTGCCAAAATAGTGATACCCAAAGAAATGCTGTAGTAAAAGCAGATAAATTGAACAAGAGATACACTAGAGGATCAGTAAAGAACCCCATATGAAAATTCACCTGACCTGTGGCAGGTAGACATATAATACAGTGAGTTAAATTATAGTTCTCTCTGGTGACGAGTGAATGGATAGATCTCTGCTTCATACCCGAAGACCTTCTAAATAAGTGTTTCCACAAAGAACATAGAGGTATTGGGGGGAAGTAGAAAATAAGGACAAAAATACAACCTTGAGCTGTGTAAAGATTTCTTACCCAAGACCTTAAAATTGCTGAACATAAAGGAGAAAATTTCACACACTTGACAATCCAACTGATGAAAGATGAGTCCATGGATTTGAAGAAGAGCAGTCAGGTGTATACTGGAAGGGTATTATAAAAGATCTTTCTAGATAATTTTTCATCCTGAAAAAACCCTTCAAAATAGATATTTATTTTATAATCTTATCTAATCTTATCTTTCCCTTATCTTTAGCTTTTATTCCATGTTATACTAATTAATGTATCCAATCTTTCTAGAGGTATTGAATATCCTATACATTTTAAGCATTGAAGGAAATTTTGGAAATAAATAGGTAGATTTGCTTTTTTTCTTTTTCTTTTTGGCCTAAAAAGTCTTCTAATTCAGATACAGTACAAACACAATATTATGGATATAAAATGGCCTATATAATAAAGTTGTGTATAGAGAGATTTGCAAACATCTAATTGGCAAATTTTATTTATTAAAATGAACCTTGACATTTTTTAACAATAGGTAATAAATGAGTTCAAACCTCCAAAATGAAAATACCACAGGATGAAGAGGAGATGGAGATGAGACACTGGTGAACGCAACACGTTAAAAGGCAGGAGGGAACGTCAGGGCTCACGTAAGCACGCTCTAACTCAGGGCTCACGTAAGCACGTTCTAAAGCCAGGGCTCACGTAAGCACGCTCTAAAGTCAGGGCTCACGTAAGCACGCTCTAAAGTTCCAGAAAAAAAAAGGAAAAAGAAAACCTAATATGGTGACTCAGGGGCTGGGGCTGAAACCAAATAAAAACATCTTTCTATGATTCAATATTGGATGTGGAGACAAGAACAGAGCAAATTTATGTAAGGCTATGTTGGCTCTGCTAAGGTTTGGACTCTTTATCACCCAAGCAATGGAAAAACAAGTTATTTTACATGTCTTCGTATTTTCACGTTGAAAAGATCATTACAGCTAGCAGTGGACAATGAACCAGAAACCACATGACTGAATGTCAGTAGAGCACTGGAGAAAGAAATGGATTCTAATTTGCAAACACATAACAGTGTTAGAGAGAGAAACTGTAATACATGAGATATATTTAGGACATAAAGTCAAAGCTTTTACTTGATAAATGAAACTGATAGAAGAATTGAATGAAAAAGACTTTCTACAGTGACTTAAGTGATTCATTCTTCAGTATTCTTTCTTTGAGAAATGCCAACATAAGAGGTCTAAATTAGACAGAAATGTAAGCTGTCCACGTCAATTAAGACAAGTGGATCTACTGTATTCAAATAGCTCAGCATCAAACTATGCTATTTACAAAGAAAGCAATGCATACCAGGTACAAAAAATAGACTTGAATACACATTATTATTTCACTTTTTAATGGCCTATTCTCAGCTTGGCTTATTTTAAACTCGAGACCATGTTAGATGGTCTCATTGAATTTTTATATGTACTTAATGAAACCCAGTGCTGATTGCTCCTGGCTCAATGTTTTGACAATGTGTATTCTGAGAATTTCCAATTCACAATAATCCAGGAAAGTAATCTCAAATGAATATTTCTAGACTTTCCTCTATAATTGTTTTGTTTTTTTTTTTTTTTTTTTTT
>NW_022196913.1:94668484-94678421 GCF_008632895.1 Mastomys coucha
TTGAACTCAGAAATCCGCCTGCCTCTGCCTCCCAAGTGCTGGGATTAAAGGCGTGCATCACCACTGCCGGTTAGAACTGTTAAATCACACTCAATGTTGGTAGGACCAGGAATTTGCTTCTTACACCATCCACGTAGTTTTTTTCTGGACTCAAGTGTGAGACTCACCAAAAGCAGCCTGAGAGTTTGCCATAATTTTAAGAATTGGAAGCCTGTATTGGCCTTAATAATCTCCTTGATAGATACTTACTGTTCACTCTGATGCCAGATTGCTTTGCCCTATATGATGTAGCATTAGGTCATCCTTCAATAGTTTCCAAGATGTTCTCAAAAGTCAAAAGGAACTTCTTGGTGCTAATGTGAGTGATTTCTTAAGCTGGTTCCCATATTCGAAACAGATGTGTATAAAAATCACTGACTGTGAACATTTTTAATACTGTGAGAGCCTTTTTTGTTGTTTTGAATTGTATTGATTAATTGCATCAATTTATTGAGTTTCTCATCTTTTATGGCCATGCCTATTTTACTCTAGATGTAGACAAGTATGAGAAAATGTCATTTGCTTCATATCTTTTATGAATAGGGCATAATATGTAGGAATGAGAAGGAGCCAGGGTTTGTTTTATACTTAATACATACTGGTGACTACAGCCAGCAACTTCTCATCTGGTTAAGGTAAACATTAACCACCTTTTGGTTCTCTGGCACAAACCCTGTGTTATAGTTTACTTCCAGAATAGCTATACTTGCACAGGGCATGAATTTCCTCATAATTGAGTAGAGTTTAAGTTTAATTAAATGGTTGTTGGTTACTCCAAGGATGTAAGTCCCACTATTGCACTCTTGGGGATGTCTTATTGTGCTGGTCATTGTGATTGGTCAGTTTTGCAGCTGGGTAGGACAGTTGGTTGCTTTTCTCCTTGAGAAGCTTGTAAACGTATTATTGTTAAACTTTTATAGTCTGTATATGCATCTGATCATATGAATTTGCCTTAGAATCCCCATGCCTATAATCAGATTCTTTTCGATGGAATTCTGTGCTTCTAGGAATAAAGGCGTGCTTTCTGTGCTGTTCAACAGAGGAACTTGGATGCTTACACACAGCTCACCATGTGGTAACCTCTCAATAAATATTGATTGAAGGAGTGAATCTCATTTAACTGATTTATGGTGTATAAGACAGGGCTGTGTCTCTAGCATGAGTCATTCTTTTCTCATGAATATGTGCTTCCTTTTTATTCCTCCCATTTTGAAATGTCATTTCCCACGAGTATGGTCTTTCATTCTGAAATGGGTTTAGAATAAAATATGAAACAAACTATTGTTCCTAGAACTAAGGGTATCTGACAACACAAGCTCTGCTACAGAGGTCAGTGTAGAAAGTTCTTATCCTAATATATGGCATTGCACAATGCACTCATGAAAAAGACACAGAAATTTTTCTCATAAATTCAATTGAGGAAAACTTTACTGTTACGAATTTCTTGATTTATTATCCAAAAATATTTTTTAAAAAACAAAAATACTGATTTTATATCCCCAAAGCCTCAAAAAATTTACTAAAACAGTTCAATAAGTTACAATCAGATTGTGAATCCCAACAGGGATTTGAATAAGAACAGATAAAACATTACCTATGAATGCATTTCTTGTTAGGGATTAGTTTAAGAATGTAATATGAGCAAATTTGCTTCTGATCAAGTTTTTAAGGAGAGAGCATTAAAATTCTAATGGCTTCATATTCCACAGTGATTTGAACAGCAAGATAATGTGCTGTTTTCATGTTTGGTGCGTATTTCCAATGCTTATTAGTCCAGGGTCCATCTAACAAAGTTAATAGTTACTCACTCTATTTTTCTAAGTATAATAATAATGTTGCTTATGTAAGCGACCCCCATACATAATCATAAATGAGTTTGCTATTCACACAACTGTACAAATTTTGGTTGTATGTGTAAAACCATCTATCCACTCAAACATTCCCACACATACAAAGACTCAGAGAGACACAAAAACTCACAAACCCACACAGACAGAAAAGAAAGATGACAGCAGATGCACAGACACAAGTGATTGACTACAGTAGGCATGATCAGATGTGACTGACATATTATTTGAATTAGTTTATATAATTCTGACGCTGGATTATTCCTTTTTGCTCTATGGTGTTATCTGAACTATTGTTTCTTTAATATTTTTCTATAAAGTGATAATCTGTTATTGAAAATCTATTATTTAAAGATAAATAACTATTCATTGCATCATTTTCCACTCACTACTGAAAGTTGAAAGTAAACTGTGGAGCCCTGACTGGAAGTTGTTGCCTGTCAGCCTGGTCCTGCTAATGTTGGCAGCCTGAGACTCCCTGGAGGTTTAATCAGAACTTTCAAGCGAATTGCAAAGGGAAACATTTTCTCACTATGGAATTCAGTGCTGTTTTCCCTTTATTCATTAAAATTTCTGTTTCACTTAATTAATTTAAACATTTCATAAAGTTTCATTTGTATATAGCTATAGTGGTTTTGAGTGTATTTTTCAAAAAGTGTGAAATAGTATAATTCTTAAGTGGATATCCTGGGCATTACACATACACACACATAAATATACATACACACTTAAATATACATACATAAACACACATATGCACAGATACACACAAATACACATTCATATACACTATCACTATTCATGTACATAATCACTACTTATATAATCACTGTAGCAATTACTATGAAGAGCAGAAATTTCTCTTTTCTTCCTTTTAGCATCTTTCATTACTTAAATAAAAGACATCTGTAACTGTTCTCTGTACACATAGATGCACAGCAGGTAGAGGTAGGCGGTTTGCTTTAACAGCCATAATATAGAATTCATAATTTTTAATCCAAGAGAAGAAAAGTCTATTATATTTACATATTTTTATTTATTCTGGGTTTTTCGGGGGAGGTTGTTTTGCCCTTCCAGAAACTTGGTTTTCATCTGATACTGCTCAGGGAAAGCAGGGAGCCTCCTGATAGAGATCAGGAGGGAGTGTGTCTTCCCAGGAACCCACACAGTATCCCCTGCTCAGCTTCTCTGATACCACACCAGAGGATGAGGTACGTAGGTATACTGTTGGCCATTGTTGGTGCTTCGCCATGGAAGCTGTCTAGGTTGCCCACATGACTTTTGCTGCTATGCATGGAGATATTTCGATGATTGTGCTGTGGTGTTTAGCTGGAGTATTTCTGAAAGTTTCTATGGATCAAGGCTGCCTGTTTTATGGTTATTTTATTTTAACTGGTGATGGCAAGCTTCTGCTAAGTTTCAGAGTGTTGTTGTTGTTGTTGTTGTTGCTGTTGTTGTTTTTTATCATTAAAAAGTAATACCTAGGCCTTTGTGGCATACTTTGAGAGTATAAATAGAAAAAAGACATCTCCAACTTCAAGAGTTGAAGTCGCATACAATACTATTGAACTTGTCAGTGATTAAGATTCATAGTTAGCTCAAAGACCACTAATGTGACAATTCCACAATTAAAGACATAAAATAGCCCAAAGTATTTACTCTTACTCGGCTTATTTTAAAATATTTTGTCACTTGGTCTTATGAGAATATGTAGTCTTTAAAATATGCTAAATTTAGAGCAGAATTCTTAATTTATGCTTAGTTACATCATTTGATAGCTGAATGATTTTGAAGAATTAAATTCACCTTGGACGGCCTCCCAACATCCTTTGATTCCTATCTGTTACAAGGTCCTCCTCACTGCCATACCATTTCTCCCCTTCATCCTTCCTAACCCATCTATAATATCATGACATAACATTTGGAAGTGCAGCATGCACTTTATGACCATGAATGAGCTAGCTCTACACTAACCTGCAAAAGAGGCAGAGCAAAAAGCTGTTAACCGTCTGGGACTTTAATGCTATTAAGTTATTCCTCTTCTATACAGACCAATTTGTGACAAAAGAGCAATTATTGAGTCTCTTTTTAGCTGATTCATCTCATAATTGACAATGAATCTATAAAATTAAAATAATTGTGGCCAGTTTCACAGGGCCTTTGAAAGAACACAGAAATATATTCCTTTCTCAGTCTTGTCTCAAATAATTTAAAAAAAAAATCAACATAAGCCTGCCTGTCTTCTTCAGAGTGGTGATAATTCCTTGTCCCCAAAGCTAAACAATTTCATGAAAATAAATGGTCCAGAGTAAAGAAAAGTCCACTTGACACATAAATACAGAGAAGAAATTCTATCATTCAGGGCAGTTGTTGACTGATTAGCAAGTTGTCACATCACTCTGTGAAAAAAAGGGATGGGTAGTTTCATACAGATCCCCAAAGCCTGATTCTCCTGGCAACACTAACTGCTGGTTCTCTTTCCTCAAACATTAGCTCTAAACCCCAGAAGGTCGATACTCCCAGTGGGTAAGTATTGACATACAGCCAGAGTGGTGTGTGAAGTAAGTGATGTGCTTTTAATCATTTTGGAATTTACTTTTAAAGCTGAAGCCTCAATTATGGGAATTAAAGGTAACTGAAGCATGGCTTAAGTCATCTTTCCTGACATTAGTCTAACGTAAGCAGTGCCATTCTCATGCCAAGCTATTTAGGAACCCATGCAGAGAAATACTGATCAATTTACATGTTGATTGATCACTTACTTGACAGGATACTGGGTCATTTAAACAGCATCAAATCAACAAGGTGCTTACAAATAGCCCATGAGGGAATGTGAACATTGAAGGAAAGTCATTGAAAGGAGAGGGTAATCGTTTGAGGAGGGAGCAAACAGGGAGAGAAATTGCACATGCAGGCAGGGTATACCTGGGAGAATTCAGAGAGGTTTGTGCAGGAAGTGACCTTGAGATGAATTGAACTGAAGATATTACCAGCATAGAGAATTTTAGTATTATAATATAAAAACACAGTATTTGTGTCTGAACCATTGTGGGTTTGCCTATTGCCTTTCCTCTTTGGGAAATGAGTTAACCATTTTGAAAGATTTCTTCAGTTTAAACTTAGTACAATAATTCTCACCTTAATGGTTTTGCTAGCAAACTTAAAGTTTATGATTGCTGTTTGCTTCGTTTTTCCGCAAAGTTAGCATTTCGAACTGTTCACCTTTTTTAAGTTAAAAACGTGCACATAAAAGCCAAAGCAAAACAAAATGAAGAAATTTAAAGAAGTACACTTCTGTCAATGTATAATGAAGGCCAGCTGAAACACCCAGCCTCATGGGCTGAACAACCACTGGACTTTTGGACTTTTTTTTAGGAGATAGGCATTGTTGGACTAGCTGGACCACAATTTGTAAGGTACTCTACAAAATCAAATGTGCCTGATAGTGAGTATGTGTGTGTGCTTGGGTGTATGTATGTATATATGTGTACATATATATAATATATATTTGGTTATCTGAGTTATTTTCTTTAGTTTCATTAGAACTTCAAACATTGCATATGTGTGTGTGTGTAGAAAGAATATATAGTATATATATATATATGTATAGACTGAATATATATATTAATTTTAGCATTATAATACTATTAAAAACAAAGGAATTCTGACTCCTTGGGATGTGGTTGTTATATGTGTTATCACTCCATTGAAAAATAACTGATTAACTGTCTGGAAAAAGCCTGCTTCCTTATGTCCATCCATCTACACACACACGCGAACACACACACACACACACACACACACACACACACACACACCCCTTTATCTTAAAATCTCCATGCCTCCTTCTCCACTGTGATCCCTGACCCTTGAGAGGAGAGATATGATACAGATCTAGAATTTAGGGGGATGAGTATTGTCCAGTTGTGGATCTCTGTGTTAATTACTATCTATTGCAATACAAAGCTTCTTTGATAATGGATCAATGATGTACTGGTGATCTAAAGCTACTACAATATTAGGAGTTATTGCTGTTCATCTCACAGAATCTGGCCCAAGTTCATAGCCTCATTAAAAGTGTTATTTATGAGTGTTATCTCATGGAACAGGCCTCAAATCCAAGTAAATAGTGGTTGGTTACACTCACAATGTCTGTGCCACTATTGCAAAGGTAGATATATCCTGCAAGTGGGTCACTATTGTAGCTCACGAGGTTTGTGGCTGAATCATACTGTTCTTTATCTTTCTCCTCCAGTAGAGAGTCTAGCACTTTCTAGCACTAATAATGCTAGTCAATAGGAGTGAAGCTTCTATTTGAGACCAGTTCAATGACATATGTGGTCTCTTCAGCAATTTGATAGCAATACCAATGCCTATATTGTACAGGACAACAAGCAGCACTGGCAATCCCCAGCAACGTTTGAAGTTCTATGAAAACTAAATAACTAGAAAACATGTAACCTAATCCTGGCATGAGAGGTTTCACTTGGTAGCACATGATATCTAGTAGGTGTGTTGTCTTTTCTTTTTTAGGATATCTCCTTTTACACTCCTTTCAACCATGTATATAATTTAGTGACATTCTACAGTAGTAGTTTTCCAAATGGCTTTTCAAGGCCTTTAGTATTAGTTATTCCTTTCCACATTTCTTTACCTATTCTAATTTCCCCTTTGTCTCCTTTTAGGATTGTATGTCATGTCTCCATTCTTGGAAGATTTCTTCCATCCACCAGACTAAGTGGTAAGTAACCTCTTTGAGTTGAGAAGAACCCGTAGTTTGCAGTTATGAAGGAAGGAAATGGAAGCATATGCCCTACAGCTACTTGAAACACCATTCTTTAGCAGTTTAATGATCTTAGAAGTGTCTATAGGACCATCATAAGGTATCCCTGATGATGCCATGGTATCAACTCTATAGTTCTAAAAAAAGAAAGGAAAACAAACAAACAAATGAAGAACAACAAAACCCAACTCACCTTTGATGAATCCACATTTTGACTCACAAATCCTGAAATAACATTCTTATTTAGGTTTACATATGCAAACACATGATTATCCATAATACCAGTAACTAATAAATAACAGAATAATAGAATAAATAACTAATAAGTAACAGAATAAATAACAGTTTTTTTTTTTAAGAAATCTCTTTTGACTTTTAGGGACCCTGAAAAAAATTCCTGAATTGAGGTGTCTTCTCTCCACAGCAAGCAAGAGAACACTCACAGAATACCAGACAGTCCAAAAATTGTACTTATCTCTAGGAAAATAAAAAATAAAGAGTTTACTGAAATCCCACTGCTACATCAGTTCCCTCTGTGATGGAGCATGGTGGTGTGTGAGTCCAGCTGCAGTTCCCTGGGATCGAATTCCAGGGTCAGTTCTTCAGGAAGAGGAAGCAGGAGGCAAAGAAAGCAGAAAACCAAATTAGTTAGATTAGTCAGGGTAAAAACTCACATTGAGTTTTCAGCCTGTCATCCATAGCTGTGGGTGATAAGGACACAATTCATGAATGCAGATAAAACCTCATATTCATGAGAGCAGTGTGACAGGTGTTTCCCAGCCTGGGGACACCAGAGTACTGCAGACGCCTGGGGTAAATGAGAAGAGCTAAAAATAATAATTGCATGGCTCTTTTCCACTGTCTAGATGGCTAGATTACAAAACTCCAGCTGGTCCGTCCTTTCCAGCACTCACCCACATTTACAACATTTTGCACTCTGTCCAGATCACGGAGGCCCTGAGACAGACTTTATTTTGATGCTGGTGTCAAATGAGTGATATCATGTACGAACTGTCCTGTGCAATGCTATTTCATTTTTCTTTCCCTCCTCTTTCTCTTCCTCTCCCTTCTGCAGTCTACCACCTCATCATCTTTTCCTTCCTGCCCTCACAGTTATTGGGCCTCTCATTGATGTTAGATAATATTGCCATCACATCTTATAGATACAGAGTAAGATTAGATAGTTTTCATAGCTGGCCTAAGATCCAAATCAGGGAAGAGAAAGCTGAACTGCCGAAATCTGTCTTCAGAGTAGATTGTTTGCCCTGTAGTGAGGTGCCTCTTATGGAGGCTTCCTTCATTCTTTATAAAGTGCTACTCGAAAACTGTTTGGCTTAGGAAAGTAATAGAACTTTTAGTTTCATGAGGCAGTTAATACCTTAAGGGCAGGAATTGAATGATGGCTTCTTAATGTTAGCTCTTGTCTGTGCCAGTGTGGGTCTAGATACTTCCCTTTTCCCAGCTTCCATAGCCACTAGGGTCCACTCCAAGTTGCTTTCTGTGTCTACCCCCATTCTTAACTTGAGCTCTTCCCTTCAAGCCCTCACCTCATTACTGGGCTTTCAGTGTTTTCTATTATATGGCCTGCCTTGAGATACTATCAAAGCAACAGTCTCAGCATCTTATCACGAAGATTGTGACCCTCTTACATCTTCCCAGTACAATCCAACACTGCTTTGAGAACATTTGCCCAAGTCTTACTTTCCAGGCTCCCAGCACGGTAAGAACACAAGGTAAGCAGTCATGGAACCTGCCGAATATTCTCAGCTCACCTCCCTGCATCCTGGGTAATTTTAATTCAAGTTAACATAATTTCCAAGACAAACAACCTGTTTGAGAAGTTTTCTCATCTAATTATTCATACATTAATAATGTCCCCGTAATTGTGCTCATTCAGTATCCCCCGAATCAACTGCCGATATTCACAGACTTCTTACTCAGAAGCAGCATTTGATGTTCTGCAGCCCTCCTACATGCCCCAGTTGGAGTCTGACTTTACCTGGTCCAGTTTCAACATTTCCTTTCCAACACAGCCTGAGACTTTAAAACACACCATTTGTTAAAAAGTAACAAGTTCATGTAGTAAAGATTTAGAAGGTGGCAAAATGTCTTTGTAGTGAGCAGCAGCCAGTTTCCTTTCCATTTGGTTAAAGATACCATGTTAACTCTCTCTGCTCTAGCTACCTAAACCTGTTTTGGGCAGATAGATGGGACACACAGAATCACACACACACATACACGCACACATGCACATACGTGTATGTACATATATATACATAAAAGGCATATATAAAATATGTATTCATATATATATATTCTGTATATTTGTGTGTATGTGTATATGTATTCTGCATATGCCTTTTTATTTATTTT
Source organism: Mastomys coucha (assembly GCF_008632895.1). Lineage (NCBI taxonomy): Eukaryota > Metazoa > Chordata > Mammalia > Rodentia > Muridae > Mastomys > Mastomys coucha. Next base: position 94,677,527 of record NW_022196913.1, read on the forward strand.
AACAAGTCAAATCCTGTCTATGATATTCCTTATGTGTATGTTTCCCCTTTGTGCTGATTGTTTTTTGTCAATGCAACACAAGCTAGGCTTATCTGGGAAGAATCTTAGCCCAAGAAGTGTGTCATCAACTTGGTTTGTGGGCATGTCTTTGGGCAAATTTGCTTGATTAAGGGTTGATGTGAGTAGGCCTAGCCTACTGTGGGCAGTACCACCCCTGGCTGATTGGTCTTTCATTGTATAAGAAATCAGGTGAGAAATCCACTGTGAACAAATTGGGTTCTTATTTAAGTTGATACTTTATAGTTCTCCAAAACTTCCTCAGAAACCTTGTCTTTGGCCATCTTCTTCAACCCTGTCACATCACATGGTATGAACCCTGTCAATTCCCTTGCAGACTAGTTTGATCTTTCAGTACCCTTACAGACTAGTTTCATGAAGAATATTATAGTGTCTGAGCCCTTGCTGCATCTGACAGCTGTGCGCTTGACCTCACGGATCTTCTGGGCATGGCAAACTCCAAACTTCCATAAACCTTTTGTTACTAGCACCTAGAAGAAAATATTGTCTGGTCTCCAAGTGAGCCTACGATGCTCAAACTGAAGAGTCAAAGCAATGCCCACATAAACCTAGAGTCAGGCTCTGACCTTACAGTAAGCAAGTAAGTCCTTTATTAGAAAAATAGGGGTTTGTGTGAATGTGTGTGTGTGTATGTGTGTGTGTCTATCATCTATCTCCCTAGAGTACCTTTATAGCAAGTGTGCTACCTGCTCACATTTGATTTTGGTACTGTTAATATGGGACTCCCTAAAGTTTCCCTCTGACTCCCCAAGCTCACATGGTATGCAGTCACTCAAACACACTAACTCAAACAAACATATATATATATATATATATA
>NW_022196913.1:94678431-94687034 GCF_008632895.1 Mastomys coucha
ATATATGTATATATATATAAAATAGAAAATAGAAACATTCATACAAAGATAGTGAGTGGTATGTTGTAAGTTCAAACAAAAAAAAAAACAAACCAAACAATATAGAATTTCCTCCCGCAATCTAGTCTTTGTAAGAAGTGTTCTTTTATCCTGTATTCATTTTAATGAACAATTACAATTTTGCTGCTTTTAATAGGAAAGACATTCATTCCCAAGACAATGTTTCTTAAACTATATGTGCAAAAAGATCAAGCCGTATTTGCCAACATTTTTGTAAAATAAGATTATCAGTTATTATAATCATAAAAGAGTTTCATAAACATACAAAAACAATACAATAAACAAAATGGACAGAGGCATACAAATTATGCTCATAATTTTAACAATTATAAGAAGTAAAGATTAAGCTACTTTAAAAGTACTATCTAATTTTTTAAAGCATATTCTCATATGTTTATATTCTTCTCCAAATTTCAGAGACCTGTCCTGATCCACAAATCACAGAGATTTTCTACAAGTGGAAAGCCTGTTCATGTGTTCAGTGTTTTCAGACTTTTCATAAACATTTTTGTTCTGATTTAAGTTGTTTCTTTATTGATCCTAGAAATCAAAAGTCAATTTTACTGCAAAAGCTTTTGATGAGACCTATTTATTCCACTAGACCAGAGCTGCAAATTCATCTTTCCACTTTGGACTTCCTGCTGCCAAGCAGAGCTCTAACACTGATGACTTCATTATTTCTTTCATGTGTTCTCCAAACTCAGCACCACTGGGTCACTTTTTTTTTTCTTTCACTATTTGGGTCAAATTAATTTTATTATGTTCCATGATGAATTGCCACCAGTGCAACATCTTATTTACTATACATTTCCAGAAAATTCACATACTAAACAAAATTTCAGTTGATAAATGGAATTGAATGATTGAAAATCTTTATGAATTTCATAATACAATATGTGGCTATTGAAATTGTCTATCACATAGCATTTAGATATAAAAGGCCTCATGATAGTTTGTTAAACACAAAGGCTACCAGACAAGCACATAGCTGGATGCATCTGTGAGGCTTCCAGATGACGCACAGGAATAAAAAAGTACCACCCACAATGCAAGATGGTGGAGGACAGAGCTCTACAACTGACACCTTACTCAGAGTGGATTAATCTTCCTGCCTGGACTGAACCCCACAGCTCCTGGAATTTAGATTTTACACAAAAACAAAAAGCAAACAAAAGCAAAACCCTTTTCTGTATAAAAAGAATAATGATCTCAGGATTATTTTTCATTGACTTCCATTATTTTTTCCAAAGGTGAATGACTCCTCCTCCACCCTCCATTATCTTCCTCATTATCTCTATTTCTCTAATATTTTATTTCTATTTCTACTCATATTTTATAAGGAAAAACTGGCTTAGACATTCAGAGTCCAGGCAGATGCAAACTTACAAAAATATTCTTAATCTGGAGCTAACAACAGATAGTTTTAAATTTATTTTATACAAGAAAATATTTTCGCCTTACTTATTAGAAGATAAATGTGTAATGAACTACAGCAAAATTCACAAGTCTGAAGAAATTTTCTAAACCTTTGGGTGTCAGTGTTAAATAGAACTAAGCATAGCTGTACTGGCACAGCCAGTACAAACCACTTCTTTTAAAACATGCTACTCTGTCTAATGTTCTGTTTCGAGATCTATAACCACATACTCCTCAGTGTGCTCTCGGAAAGACTTGGTAGGAAGTACTAGTCAACACAAAGGCAGCCTTTTCTGTGTGCATCTTAGTACACCACTAATTTGGGTGTACTTCTGACTTGCTGTTTGTTAAATAAAGACAATAAAACATGTCAAGGAGAACAGAAGAAACAAACGACACTGCTGCCATGTGAAAGCAGTCACCTCCCTAGAGTGAAACAGTCAGAACGGACAAACAACTTAAGGAAAGGTGAATGTGGGTTTGTTTCAGAGCATGTGCTGTCAGACAGGCTTTGGTCTATAGGCTCTTGGGACTTTAGTACCACAACTCCTGTGACCTTAGTACCACAGAATGTGCAGGTACCATGTTTATTCCCATGTTGATATTGTGAGCAAATGGAAGCATGCTAAGTCTGAAGACAGATTATGTCTCTTGTGCAGAGATTTTGACTAGCAGGTTGGGATGCTCTTTCTTGAGAGTAGAGTACACAGTGTTTAAACTTCCGGCACTTTTTTCTTTCTTTTAATTAGATATTTTCTTTATTTACATTTCAAATGCTATCCCCTTTCCTGGTTTCCCCTCCAAAATCCCTGGAATTTCCCTACATTGGGGCAACAAGGCTTCACGGGACCAAAGGCCTCTTCTCCCATTGATGACCAACAAGGCCATCCTCTGCTACATATGTCACTGGAACCATGGGTCCCTCCAAGTGTACCCTTTGGTTGGTGGTTTAGTCCTGGGAGCTCTGAGGGTACTAGTTGGTTCATATAGTTGTTCCTCCTATGGGGCTGCAAACCATTTCAACTCCTTGGGTCATTTCTCTAGCTCCTCCATTGGGAACCCTGTGCTGAGTCCAATGGATGGCTGTGAGCAACCACCTCTGTATTTTTCAGGCATTGGTAGAGCCTCTCAGGAAACAGCTATATCAGGCTTCTGTCAGCAAGCATCCATTGGCATCCACAATAGTGTCTACTTTTGATACCAGTGTATGGAATGGATCCCCAGGTGAGGTAGTCTCTGGATGGCCTTTCCTTCAGTCTCTTTCTACATAGACTTAGTCATAGAGCTTCAGTGCCTAATGATTATGGGCACCCACATACCATTGTTAATTTGTTGGCAAATTTTACTAGAACTTTTATTTCTTGAATATTCTATATGTCTATTCTTTGTTCTAAAAGAATTCTCTTGACTTTCACTCAAGTCATTCAATCCTTGATCAATAAATAATTATTTATTAATATTTGCTGATGTTCAGATATCTGTGTATTGTCAGAAGTCACATTAGGTCATGAGCATTTCACAGGAAGAACATCATTGACCATGTATGAAATGGGAAAGTTGTACCTGGAACTGTGAAAACAAGTGGCACATAAGGTTTCATAATAAGCTTCACACTGGTTTGTGTGTCTCTAATTTTATTCCTCTAGAACATTTTGTTCTGACCAATTCACCACAACACAGGGAGATCTATCCAAAAGCAAAGTTGGCCATTTAATGATCTTTGTTAAAAATCTTTCATGAGGTTAATTCTAGGTCAGCTTTGTCTCTCTGGTTATGTTCATGTTCACTGACTATAGAGTTTATTGCCCAGTAACTTAAACTCCTTCATAATCACCAACCTCTGTGCACACCATATTTACTTTTCTGTGCCTTTGTCCAACTTCCCCTCTCCACTTGAATGTTCCTTCCATTCTTATCTTGGCTTTTGCTTATGTCTCAGGAATTGTTGTCTCTAGGAGGACTTGATAAAACAAAACTGAAGATAGACAAAAGTTAATCACACAAGAACCTCATTCCTTCATCAAATACACGTCTACTCCATTATTAAACTGGAGTACCATTGTTAACACTGAGCAGAAAAATGATATTCTGAATGCATTTACAGAAATGAGCTGTGAGACTTAGCATGTTTTTGCCATTGTTCCCAAGTCAACAACCACATTCTAGTGAACAAAAATGAATATTCTAACAATCAGCCTTGAATTCTTTATTCCTTCAGATTAGGCACCTCATCTTTGCTGGTCTAACAATGTTTTAGGTCCTCACAATACCTACCATTCAGGCATTTGAAGAATAGGGAAAATATTTTTCACATTCAACAGGCATGGTTATAAGTGAGAAAATATTTAGTTTGGAGTATTAAACATGTTATATAGAATAAGGCAATTTTATCATTTTTTATATTCTAGTCAAGATTCTCCATATTTTATGATTATTTACTAAGCAGATTTTATTAAACTCATTTGAATAAACAAAACATATTTTCTTTCTTCACTATATAATGCCTAATGTTATCTAGCAGTAATTATATTTGAAAAAAGCTTGCATGGTCAAATGAGAGAAATTACAAATAAAAAGATGAGGTGTAAATAGTTGCTTGAAATCTAATAATTGACTCCTCAATCGTGTGTCAATTACTGATTTTGTTCTATTAACAATAGGATAAGTTATACATTTTAATTTAGATTTGAAATGATATTTAATCATTTTGTATTTAGTAAAATCAATACATTAACATTTTATAACAATACATTTATAAAGCGTTCTCACGTCAAAATTTTGAGTTATGTATTTCTGTTTTGAGACAAAAACAGAAGTCATACTTCAATATACTACACAGTAAAGAGATTTGCAGTCTGAGAAATAGGATTTTGCAGTCTTTCTTTTTTCTGCAATTAAATGTGGCACAAGCCAATGAGAGTTTAGGTTTTACTAGGGAAAACTTCGGTAGAAAAGGAGAGAAGTGGAATTCTGCTTCCGATTTCAACCATCTGGACCTCTAAGAGCTCAGTGCTAAGCTCCCCCCCACCCCCAGTTTTTCTGTAGGGTAAATAGTGTGTAGGCCCCTTAATTATGTAATTTGTGGGTGAGATATGACAGAAGTGGAGTCAAAACAGATAAATTTTTCCATGTAAGTGTATTCTTTCTCAAGAACTTTCAAAAACCAGAGGGGAATGCCAATAATCGTTTGTAAATAGGATAAACCATCACACGCCTTAAATTGGAGGAATGATTTGAAAAGCATTCATTGTTTTGTTTTATAGTTCCTTGTAAATGTAGAACATCATTCTTTTCTATATATTCACTGTGAAATTAAACTTTTTTTCTTAAAAGTAAATAAAATCAATCTTCTTAAAGAATTTCTAGGGAATGTGATAAGCCTTGAGCTTTAAGATCAACCCTTTGAAGTTTTGTTTGACATTTTGCAAGTCACTTAACCCCCTTGGAGCTTCTGTTTCTCTCTCTCTCTCTCTCTCTCCCTCCCTCCCTCCCTCCTTCCCTCCCTCCCCCTCCCTCCCTCCCCCCTCCCTCTCTCCTTCCCTCTCTGGACCTAAGGATTTATAGTTATCTGAGAGCTAGAGGAATGTGTCATACTTATGGTAATAGTGTCATAGAAGGTCCAAGAAGGCAGTATGTTCTGTTGTAGACAAAGCTCAATTAACCGCAGGAAGCCCAGGTCTGTTGTTCTCTTTGTGGCATCCATGTGGACAGAACAATGCTACCCCATCTCTCAGATGCTCAGGTTTCCTCCTGAGGCTTCTCCTACATCACTTAGCATGCAATGACTCCTAAATGCTTTTATTTGTCTAGCTTATGTTTGTTTCATTTCTCAGTATAGCCCTGAATGTCTTCTTTCTCTTTTAGTTTCTTATCATATGTGAATTCTTTTAATTAGAAAAAAAAAGAGAGACAATTTTTATAAAATCCTTACATTCTCTTCGTAGTAATTGAGTAATTACTACAAAGAAAAGTAATTGAGAAATACTAAGCCAAAATAAAATGACATATTTGCTGAAATGTATGAAATTGTTTTGCTATTCCCCTGAGCAATACACCAACATAAAGTCAAATTTCTTAATCTCCATGTTTCTTTTACCACAACTGCTGTAGCTATACAAATTTCAATTATTTTGAGTGAGCTTGAAAATTTAAAACCAGCTCAAAAAAGAAATATGTTTTCCTACAATAACATATTACCAACAGCATTCTGAATTTCCTAGTGAAATAATGCCCATGCTTTTCATAGAAATAGTAAAATAAACGATCACTGGATAAAAGCTCTGACCACAAGAACAGAGATAGAACATGTCAACACATAGGGTCGTCAATTAGTAATCCACTTAGCTACACTCACTTACACTCACACAAGCATGTCTATCCCACAAATAAAATACACTTTCTCTATTACTCATTTCAATTATTTAGCTCTTTAAGTCAGCTTGAAGAATCATTATTTTCTTTGTGCAATGGAAATTATAGTTCTCACATTACACAAGACTTTTGCTATGGCGACATCATAGTTACAGATAGAAACAAGCCAAATCTTAAGCTACCATAAAATATTTAACCTATAATTGCAAAACCCTAGAGTTATAATGAGCATCAGCAGCTAAAACAATGATGGGAGATGGATAAACTTCAAGACTATTTTTGGAATAAGGGGATTGGCCCCAAAGGACACAAACCAAGGCTGGATACTCTGAGCACACATGATGCACAAGATGAAAGGACTTAACTCCACATGTAAGCAGTAGCATGTCCTACTACCTCTGATAATAAATAAGTAAATGAATAAACAGATAAATAATTTTTAAATTTTCTTTCAGATAGACTATCCATCATTTATATCAGCGATTGAACCAGATATAACTTTTCTTCTGCATTTTTGAGTCAGTTTTTCAGTATACCTAATATATTTTTGTCTGTGTTGGTAGCTATACTAAAAGCTCTAAACAAATATAAATATAATAAATGCACACTCCCATACACACACTCCCCAATCCCCCCAATATATATATATATATATATATATATATATATATATATATTGAGTGTGTGTTTGTATGTGTGTGTATGTGCACACGTGTGTGTGTTGGATGCCTGTCCATGCACATGTGCTTAAGCAGTATATTCACAAATGTGTGGAAGCCAGAGGTTAATGTTGGGCATCTTCCTTTATTACTCTCCACCTTTGGTTTTGAAACAAGATGTCTCCCTGAGCCTGCAGCTCAGCATTTCTACTAATCCTGGCTTACCCGTGAGAGCCAAGGACCTGCCTGCCAGTTCATTTTCAGTGCTGGTTTTGTATATGGGTGCCACCACACCTGATTTTATATAGATTCTGGGTATCAAAAGTCATTTCTCTCTCCTTGTTCAGTGGGACGATCCTTTGGGATATCTCCCCAATCTCTTCGAAAGCAGGTCATTAACAAAGGACCAACACCACCAACAAAGATCTCATTCTTTTTTTTTTTTTCAAAATCACTCTGGGAAAATACTTCATAGAACATTGCAACAACAACAACAACAACACATCAATGCCAAAAGAATAAAAATCCCTCATAGTTATCAATACCAACCCTTGTACATTAAAGTTTTTCTAAAACTGGACTGTGCCTTTTGGCCCCAGTAAATAGGACACATATTACTGACTTCCCTTTCAAGTTGGCTAGAAACTCTTCTTAGCTGTTACTGCCATTGAGGAACTGTCTGCATATTTGAAGGGATGAGCCAGGAAAAATAGTTGTCTTTGCCCGAGAACATAAGTCTATGGAGTGTCAGGAAGAGCTAGGGAAATCTAGGTAAGCTTTCTGTTTTGCATTTAGGTTAAATGTGACACTTCGCTTTATCCCCCTCAATGTCTTTCCTTAACCATATTGAAAGCTGGACTCCTCTGAAGAGTGCCTTGTGCACACAAGGCCCAGAGCACTGAGGCCTTTAGCCTATGTTAAAGGACTAGTGCTGGCCATGAACCTTTGGCTTGCTACTAGCCAGTCAGTCCTTGGAACAGCACTGCAACTTGGATGGTTATACAATAGCTATAAATCATTCTGAGTTGAGCACACAAAGAACTAGTTCTATCCCAAGCATGTTCTGTGACATGTTCTTGCTCTAGATTCAGGAAACAAGATGTAGATCCATACTGATTAAGTCCTAGTACATGATCAAATAATTCATTATCAAAAAGTCCATTAGAAAGAAGAAAGGTGAAGGAAGAAGAGGAGGAAAAGAAGCAGGAAGAATTAGAGCAACAGTCAGAATTCTAAGAGCCTATTCTTTGAGTTCTTCCACAAAGAGAACAAGATGCTCAAAAAAAGGCAAAATGGGAAAGTCGCCATTTTCTCTCTGGTGAGTTTCTAAGACCTGAGCAGCCAGCCAGGAGGCACGGGCCCCACGAGTCCCACGGGAGTTGCAGGGCAGCAGGGACAGGATCCTCTCAGCTTCCTAGTGACAGAGGTGGATCAGCGTCCTTCTCTGCCCCTTCCCTGCAAGTGGAGGGCCTACCTCCAGGGAGCTCATAACCCAGAGACTCGGGTGAGAGCAGCCATTTTCTCTCCTATGAGTTTCTAAGACCAGAGCAGCCAGGTGGGAGGGACAGGCCCCATGAGTCGCAGAGGACATGCAGGGCGGCAGGGACAGGACAAGCTCTAGTCAGAGACACTAAGAACATCTAACACCAAAAATCAAGAGATGGCGAAAGGTATCCTTTCAAGTGCAAGAATCCTTCCAACAGAAACTAAGACTACTTGGCTTCATCAGAACCTAGTACTCCCACTGCAGCAAGTCCTGGATATCACAAAAAACAAGAAAAGCAAGAATTGGATCTAAAATCATATCTCACAATGTGAATAGAGGAACTTAAGAAGGACATGAATGACTCCCTTAAAGAAATACAGGAGAATACAGGTAAAGAGGTACAAGCCCCTAAAGAGGAAAAAAAAAATCCCATAAAGAATTACAGGAGATCACAAGTAAACAAGGAGAAGCACTTAAAGAGCAAACCCAAAAATCCCTTAAAGAATTGCAGGAAAACACAAACAAACAGGTGAAAGAATTGACTAAAACCATCCAGGACCTAAAAATGGAAGTCGAAACAATAAAGAAATCACAAAAAGAGACAACTCTGG
>NW_022196913.1:94688092-94688434 GCF_008632895.1 Mastomys coucha
GCCATTCTAATATCAAATAAAATCGATTTTCACCCTAAAGTGATCAAAAAAGATAAGGAGGGACACTTTATATTCATCAAAGGTATGGTCTACCAAGATTAACTCTCAATTCTGAACATTTATGCTCCAAATGCAAGGGCATCTACATTCATAAAAGAAACTTTACTAAAGCTCAAAGCACACATTACACAGCACACAATAGTAGTGGGAGATTTCAATAGCCCACTCTCTGCAATGGACAAATCATGGAAACAAACTAAACAAGGACACAGTGGAACTAACAGAAGTTATGAAACAGATGGATTTAACAGATATCTATAGAACTTTTTATCCTAAAACAAA
>NW_022196913.1:94691431-94712826 GCF_008632895.1 Mastomys coucha
CTGGTACAACCACTCTGGAAATCAGTTTGGCGGTTCCTCTGGAAATTGGACATAGTTCTATCAGAGGATCGAGCTATAACCACTCCTGGGCATATGCCCAAAAGATACTGCAACATGTAAGAAGGACACATGCTCCACCATGTTCATAGCAGCCTTATTTATAATAGCCAGAACCTGGAAACAACTCAGATGTCCCTCAACAGAGGAGTGGATACAGAAATTGTGGTACATCTACACAATGGAGTACTATTCAGCTATTAAAAATAATAAATTGATGAAATTCTTAGGCAAATGGATGGATCTGGAGAATATCATCCTGAGTGAGGTAACCCAATCACAAAAGAACAAACACAGTATGCACTCTCTGATAAGTGGTTATTAGCCCAGAAGTTTGAAATACAGGAAGAACAACCCACAAACCACAAGGAACTCAAGAAGAAGGAAGACCAAAAGGTGGACATTTCATTCCTTCTTAAAAGGGGGAACCAAATACCCATGGAAGGAGTTGCAGAGATTAACTATGGAGCAGAGACTGAAGGAAGGGCAAGCCAGCCTAAATATAGCTATCTCCTGAGAGACTCTGACAGTACCTGACTAATACAGATGTAGAGGCTCACAGCTATCCATCCAACTGAGTACAGGGTCCCCAGTGAAGGAGTTAAAGAAAGGACCAATGTAGCTGAGGGGTTTGCAGCCCCTTAGGACGAACAACAATATGAACTAACTAGGACACTCAGAGCTCCCAGGGTCTCAACCACCAGCCAAGGACTGCACATGGAGGGGTCTGATTGTTCTGGCAGCATGTGTATAGTAGAGTTTGCAAGTTCGATCATCAATAAGAGGAGAGGACCTCGGCCCTGTGAAGGTTCTGTGCCCCAATGTAGGGGAATGCCAGGGCCAATAAGTGGGAGAGGGTGGGGTGGCAGGCATGGGGACTGGGGAGGCAACAGGGGTTTGTTTTTGTTGTTTTTCTTTGTTTCTTTGTTTTTTGGAGGGGAAACTGGGAAAGGAGAAATTTACATTTAAATAAAGAAAATATCTAATTAAAAAAAAAAGAAGAAAGGTTCTTAACAGGAAACTTTCACTGAAAAATCTAACTATGAAAGTGACTGAATGTGTGTTAGGGGGTGATAAATGAAACAGATTAACTCCCCATTGATATTTCATGTAAGGAGTGTATAAAGCAGGCTTAAAACTGGAATGGGTCAGCCTTGGGTTCATTCTTCTGTATGGTTATTCTTGTATGGATATTCTCTTGCCATTTAAGAAGATACAAAGGACAGACCTGTTATTCTGTGACTGTCATGTGGTCAGAGATTTTCTGTATTTTAAGGTGATATTTTCTGACTAAATAGACCTTTCACTTTAAAAGGCTGTGACAGTTCATGCTCATAACAAACATATTCATAAAAAGGGAAGCTGGGCCCTTTAAAATACAGTCTTGTAGGGTCACGAATTCCATGAACAATTTTCCATGTGTCTAACTTTTTTTTAAAGTTCCCATTGCAAATGTAGATACTTATAGCCGACTATTAGACTGAGCCTGGAGACCCCAGTGGAAGAGTTAGGGGAAGGACTGAAAAAAGTGAAAAGGGGGTTGCAACCCCATAAGGAAAACAACAGTATCAATTATACCTGGCCCCTCAGAGCTCTCAGGGACTAATTCACCAACCAAAGATTGTACATGGGTTTGTCCATGGCTCCTGCTACATATGTAGCAGAGCACTGCCTTATCTGGCATCAGTGGGAGGGGAGGTGCTTGGTCCTGTGGAGGTTTGATGCCCCAGAGAAGGGGGATACTAAAGGGTGAGGCAGGAGTGGGTGGATGCGTGGGAGAGCACCCTCTTAGAGACAAAGGGAAAGGAAATGGGGTGGGGTGTTCATGGAGGGGAGACCAGGAAGGAGGATAACATTTGAACTGTAAACAAAATGATTAATTAAAAAATGCTGCTGTTGAGTCCTGAGGTACATGTTACAACTTTCAGACTCTTGCTTTGGGGCTTATTAAACAAATGTAGAAAATCATTTCCGGCTAAGAGTTGAGGTCAGGAACTTCAGATTTATAAACAAGGCTACTGGACCATCTAACTTTGCTCTCCCATACACAAGCACTTCTGTGATAAATTACTTTATCTCTATATTTATTTATTCAGTCTCTTGAACAGACCCACTAATATCTGAGTCTGTTCAAGTCACTCACTGCTTTGAAGCTCTCACACTGCGTTTCTTAAATGTTCACTATGAAAACAAAACACAAGCTATTAGAGGGTGAACAAACAGATAGAAAAATATTTTGTATCCAAGTTGTTGGAACCTGCTGATTTTTTCTTTCTCGGTTAAAAAATAGACACAGCAAGGGGTAGAGTGATGGCTCGGAACTTATTTGTAGAGGATCTAGGTTCAGTTCCCAGAAGAACTAGACTGAAGCATGATTTGAAGGCTAAAATGGTATTGTATAGAGTACCATGAAATCAAGCACATCTTGCCACTTGCTTCTAAAAGAGCATGTATCTTCTATAACAATCCATGGTAAGAACAAGTCTCTAGATATTCTGCTGTAAATAACTTCTTACTAAGTAACAATGAAAAAGCATGGCCTTTTTATCTGAAGAAAATATCTGTGCCTTGTTTACTCTAAAGTGAATTATGTATTACAAAGATTCTACTTTCCCAGAAAAAAAATACGTTTTCTCAACAACGTGTCTCTGTCTTATCCAGAGGTGGCTTCACTAAGTGATAAAGGAAAGGTTAATAAAGTACCCTGTCATAATTATTAATATGTATAACTTTAGTTTCAATTAGTAATAAAGACCACTATAAATTGATTTTATAACACTGTGCTATGTAACAATCATGTTTGGAATATAACATTTATATCCAGGGAGCTTACTGTGTGAAGGGTCCTTGGTTATTAAACCACCATTTATCTTAGTCATTTTCAACCATGATATGCATTAGCAAGATTTAACAACATTCATTTCTCGAAGTTTTTAAGCTAGGAATACCTAATCAGGGTGCAGATGATTAGCTGAGCTAGACTTCCTTACTGGTTTGCAGATAGCCACCTTCTCTCACGGCAGAGAAAATAGCTTTCTCCTGTCTCTTCTTGTAATATATATATACAATAATATATATTAATATATATATATTACAATAATATATTATATATTATAATATATAAAACATATATATACATATATGTGTGTGTGTGTATACACACACACACACACACACACACACACATCCAAGTTCCCTAGGGCTCCATATCCATGGCCAAATTCTTTCTACAATGTATAATCTTCAAATTCTATAATGCAAAGTAAGGATTGGTCCTTTCACATACACATTTGAGAGAAGGCAGAGTCCATGAATCATTTTCAGAAACAGAGACAAAAGCCTGACTTTAAGAGGTGCTTTCTTTGGAGTGAGGGGGTAGCTGATTGCTTCCACCGAGCTTTAGTGATGTTGACATGTTGGCCTTGGCTTTCTAAGACAACATTTGAAACTCTTATATATTACATTAAATGGCAATATTTTGAGTTGAGCACAGTATGAGAGTTTCCACTGGTTGTTCAAGAAAATTCTGAGGAGATGCCACGACCATAAGGACTAGTAGAATTTAGAGCTGTCAACAGTCTAAATGTTTCAAAGGCCTCTTCTCCAGAGACTTTCATAAGCTGAGACTTTTACAAGTTACCAACTTCTCAAAGTTAATACATCTTGGCTAGAGCCCATTCCCAGACGTTCTCTTTGAGCTTACAAGCTGATTCTGGGAAAGTGCTTAGTTGCTCAGAGCTGGAAAGGAACTGTCTTTGGGTTTGGACAAGACAAAATAATTTCTATCAAAATGTTAAGCAAACATATGATCTTCATTTAACTGAAGAAAATGAGACCAAGGTTAATTTTTCTTGCAGCTAAGTTTCCTGTAAATTTCACTTCTTGTTATTTTCAGATTCAGGAGACAAATAGGCTCTAGGACTATAGTAAATTTGTTACTTAGTTATAAAACTAATATCTCATTTATTTATATAATTGTTAAACATATGTACATACTTATGCATGCATATGTATGTATATATACATATGTATATACAATTATACCTATGTGTATATGTATATGTATGTATATACAATATTATATTATACCCGCACATATATATGCATATAGGTATATTTATGTATGCATATGTATATGGCTACATATATCTAAATAAATAAGTATATATATATGTAAACATATTACAAATATGTATCTAGATATATGTAAACATATTACAAATATGTATCTAGATAGATGCTTGATAGATGATAGATAGATAGATAGATAGATAGATAGATACATAGATAGATAGACAGACAGACATGTTTATAAGGCTATATATATTTGAGATGAAAGCACAGGTTTGCTTGGCTTTGATTTGTTTCCTTGTAAAATTTGGCCATTTTGTTTTTCAGGTATAATACTGTTCTTTAAAGATAATCTTTCTCCCATATGAATTTAATTTCTTTATATTAACATGTTCTACTTTTCTGAATAACCTAGTGTGTGTGTGTGTGTGTGTGTGTGTGTGTGTGTGTGTGTATTAACTAGAGACTAGGAGAAACATGTCAGAAGAATGCCCATTTGCATCCAACTCCTAGCTTTAGGATTTTGGATTCCATTTCTCGAGAACAAGTTTATGAATACTATTTATACTTAATTAATCTAATGATGAAAGTTTATAAACTAAGCAAATACTTAATTATACCCAAATACATCTGATACTCTGTCATCAAGGAAATATCTCAGCCTCTAATTCACACATTAATGGTCATTACTATAAAAAATGCTATACTTTTGTAATCAAACATCAATGGAAACAAAAATTGAAAAGTTAGGACAGTTGAAAAAATAACTGCTGTACAAATAATTATATTGCATTTAATGATGTTAAGACATTTTAGTACCATTAAATCTTCAATAATTTCATTTGTCTCTGTAGAAGTAACTGTGTTCTGTGCTGTAAGAATACTGACTCTTTGTTAGGCTATCAGTGAAGCCTACTGCTTGCTTACATTAGTGTTCAAAGCAAGTTGTGTTCTCATTCGTTGTTTTTCCTCATGTAAGTCCAGAATGGGTCCATCTTGTAGAGAGGCCACATGTGGACTCTAGAACCATGTAGAAACAGGGAAGTGTAATTTTCAACTTTGCACAGAGGCTTTTTCTTAAAAGCCAACTTACAGCTCTTTAATTTGCATTTTATTAGTCCAAGTTTAATTGTAAGACCTGACTCTGAATGAAGCTGGGGAATGAAGTTGACATATCCTGGAAAAGGAAATGTGCTAACTCATACCATTATCTCTACTACGGAAATATTTACTACCATTACACTGTTAGTCTATTTTGCTAAAATTGAAAAGAAGGCACATCAACAAACCTTATCCTTTATAAAATATGGTCTTAAAATACACATTGTAGAAATTCAGAGAACTTGTTTGAAATGCATTTCAAAACTGTTTTCAAGGATTATGATTTAAATGGAAGAATATATGTATATGTATCATTCAGCATTGCCTGCATGTGTATGTTTCTAGTGCTGAGTGAGCATTAGCTACCCAATCAGGGAGTTCATCTCTGAGGGAGACTTCTGATTATCCTTCTTCCAATAGTTAGCATTAATTGCTTTTAGCTCTTCCTAAAAAGATGAGATTCCATCAATCTATAAAAGGATGTCAGCTAGTGTTGGAATTGCTCTGGTCTTTTCTCACAACAGGCAGCTGTGCTGTGATAGTTCATCCAGCTTTTGTGTCAGGGCTATCAGGCGCAATCTCACAGCAGACCTCCTGCTGTCTGGTTCTTATTTTACTCAACCCATTTCTTCTGCAATACTTCTTGAGCTTTAGGGACAAGAGCTGTGTCATGTGATAGATGTATCTGTTGGAGCTGGGCACCCCATTGTCAGTTATCCTCTGAATCCTAACTCATTATAGTTCTTTGTAATGGTCTCCTTTTGCTGAAAAAGAGGCTTCTTTGATAAGAAGTAAGACCTACACATGTCTATGGATATACTAATATGCATTTAAAAACCTGAAGCTCTTTTAATGGTCCTCTTAAGTGAGAAAATATTGAATGAGTGGTAAGTCAGTAATTATTGTTGATACACAGACAAGGAATCAATTCCTGGATCTAAGTGTCTCAATGGGAGAAAATTTTTTTAAAAAGGGGGGGGGGAGAAGGTGTAGGAATCATAATAAAACAGAATTCCATTAGACTTTATGGAATGAACACTGTACCAGTATTACTAACTACATCACTGATATATGAAGGCTTTCTTGAATCTACATATAAAATAATTTTATTCAGTGTTTGTTGTAAAAATAAAAGGCTATCTAATTCATACTTTTTGTTATATTATAATTTACATAATTTTTAAATTCCCAGTGAACTGATGCTCAAATTTAAATATCCTGGCTTTCAATGAGCTTGTGTACTTTTATGTACAATACCAATACAGCTCCTGCTCTCAATACAGCTGCTGTGCCACTTTCAAACCATACCGAGAAAAAAATCTCTGGTGCTTAAACTGGAGTCTCTACTGGTACCAAGTGGGAATTATCCTGAGTATGGATAGTCAAAAGACTAGTCAAAGGTACCCTGGAAATGTGTGTGATCTGTGATAAATCTATGCCGTTATATTGTCATTTTGCAATGAGGACACACGGCTACAGCAAGAAGGTCATTGTTCAGTTCAGATGGTCAGAAAAATCAAGGAAAGGATTTGAACTAGATCCATATAAATTGTTAGTTCTTTTATCTGCCATCTCCTCAGTAAAATGAAGGCTTTGGACATCAGATACTAAGAAATGCTGCTTATTCCATGTAAACGTAGTTCTTATAAAAGTTTGCATAGTACTGGTTAATTATTAGATTTAAAAGATGACCATCAGAGTATTGAAAGAGGATGTCATTTATTCACATTAAAAGTATATAATGTCCTAACTTAGCAGGAAGTCAACACTCATTGGGCTAGTCTTCTCAATTAGCTGAAGACAATGAAAGAGGGATATGACCTCTCTTAGCTCCTAGGTATATTGTCTAAAATCTTCGTGTTTGGAACACTTGAAAATATTTCATCTTTCTTAAACATTTCTTTGGTTGATGAGGTCTGTATAGTAAGGAGCTACTAAGGGTCTATGTTCAGAATCATCAGCACAATACCTCATTACTACCTTAGAGCAAGATATAAAAGGAATACTACTGCAGACTTTCTCAACAAATGGACTTTGTGCTACTAAAACTCTCTGGACGAGGCAGTATTAGTTGAATATGGGAACCAGCATATTGAATGATTGCATGCATTTTGTCACACACCACTAGAATTTCAGTTCTAGAACTACCTCTCATTAGCTGTCTGACCTTGGCAGAGTTAATGTCCCCAGCACCAATTCCTCATATTTCAAATAACAGAACATCCATTAGCTTGCCATGGAGTTGTTTGTAGGCTTGAAAGTGATAATGCAGGAAGCAGTTATCACATGGATGAAGAGTCCATTGTCATCTTGACCTGTTGGTTGGGATTTAAGCTACTTTTCTTTGGGAACTGTAATATAGATGCTATGAACACTTTTATAGATGTCTTCATATCAAAAAGGACTTATTATAGGATATGTATGTAGGAAAATTTCAATATTTATGAAAGAGGTGCAGGAATCATTAAAAGAAGATACATCCTTTCCCGAACCCATTGCAGAGTTTTGCATCTCACTCGCAAGATGCAAGAAGTTCATAGTCGATGCTTCCCTTTTTTATCTTTCCCATTTAATATCTCTGATACTTTCAGGGGTCTTTTTCTAAGTGTTTCTTTTGGAGTTACTCCATTCTTTTTCTTTGTGTGAAGAATATAACTTAAGTTGTTTTATCCTATTTAGTCCACACATATAAATCTGTACACTTTCTTTGAACTGCTGTTGTGGCTGAATATCACAGATTTTTTTTAAAAATAACTGTTTATTCTTCTCTCATATATTATACAACAACTGCAGCTTCCCCACAGTTTGTTTGTTTGTTTGTTTGTTTTGTGGGGGTGGTGAGACAGGGTTTCTCTGTGTAGCTCTGGCTGTCCTGGAACTCACTCTGTAGACCAGGCTGGCCTTGAACTCAGAAATCTGCCTGCCTCTGCCTCCCAAATGCTGGGATTAAAGCAGTGCACCACCACCACCGCCTGGCCCTCCATTTTGTCCTCATACTCTCTCCTCCTCTTCCTGCAGATCCAACCCATACCATTTGCTTCCAGAAAAAGAGTATGACTCCCAGGTATATCAAGGGAATATGGCCCAACAAGATACAATGAGAGCAGGCACAAACCTTCATATCAAGGCTTGATGTAGTAACCCAATAGGAAAAATAAAGTCCCAAGAGTCAGAGACCCAGACACATCGGACACCCACTTTCAGGAGTCCTCCCCAAACAGGAAGCCAACAGCCATAACAAATATGCATAGGACCTAACACAAACCCATACAGGCTTTGCAACTACTTCCATCTCCATGAATCTCCCATGAACCCTGCTTAGTTAATACTACAGGCTAGTACCCTGGACCCCTCAGGCTCCCACGGTCCCTCTTCTGACTCTTTTGTGGGATTCCCTGAACTATAGTATATTTATAACCATTTCTTAATTTCTCTTTGTTGCACTAATTAAAACTTTTTTGTTTTGTTTTGTTTTGTTTTTCAAGACAGGGTTTCTCTATGTACCCCTGGCTGACCCGAAACTCATGCTGTAGACCAGGCTGGCCTCAAACTCAGAAATCCACCTGACACTGCCTCCCAAGTGCTGGGATTAAAGGAGTGTGCCACCACTGCCCGGCAATTTAAAACTTTTTGAAACAATTTTAATTTATAGAATAATTGAGAAAACAGCTAAAGGAATTTTCATACAATCAATTCCAAGATTCCATCATCATTAACTAATATCCACATTCATATATTTTTTAGAATCAATGACACCATTTTGGTTCATTATTTTTAATACATTCCAAAGTATACCTAGATTTCAGAGATTTTACCTATTCTTTTGTGTTTCAATATAGCACAGAATATTGTGTTACAACTCACAAGTGTATCGATATCCTTAGGTTCCATATCATGTATTGCAACTTTTCAGCATTTCCTTCTTTTTGATGACTTTAACAGCTTTGAGGAGTATTAGAATTTTGTTCAGTTGGGATCTTATTCCTACTTATATAGTTGAGAGTTTTTCCTACTGATGCATTCTTAGTATGGATTATGCATTATCTAAATACTTTTGTGTCATTTCTTAAAAATGTTTTGATTTATAATTTAATTTCACATATAAAAGTAGATTTGCACTATGTCCTAAATAGTAGCAATTTGAATAACTAAATTTGAAGCATCAGTGTTGTGGCAAGATGTGGTTTCCATGAGACTAGGGAAAGAATGCTGATCGTGAGATGACTAAATGTATTGTTGCATAACTGACCAATCTATATGAACTCTGTTTCCCTTTTCTCTCTGGATAGTGGTCTTTGTGTTTCTGGTTATTCCATCAATACTTGAAAAGGATGTAATTAAATCTCTAAATCTCTAAGATTCAATCACTGTGTGAATTCCACCTGTAATTTTCTTGTAGGGCTTCATAAAATAAGATAATCAGTTCATCATTCATTTCTTTCCAGAAAGATCCAGCTCACAGATTTAATTGTCTTGCTTTACTTCATTCTCTCTGAAATCAGATGTTAAACTGTTAGTTTGTTTTTCTTTGGCTTTGCCCAGAATATGTTACCTTTGGGTACTTAGATTTCTGTCTTAATTAATGAATGATGGAAATGAGGCATGGTACACTTGTACTATAAAATATTATTCAGTTGTAAAGAAATTTGCAAGGTAAATGGGTATATCTAGAAACAATTGCATCGAATGAAGTAGCACAGAGATAATTGTTGCATGTTCTCTGTCATCTGTGCCTCTTAAGCTCTACAGACATGACTAGATGGCATGGAGTGATGACAGAAATCAGGAATGTATAAGGGGCTATAGATAGTAAGAGCAAGTTGGGCTTGAGAAATAACAGAATACAGATCATTTTCAATGTAAAAGACTACAATATAACTTTTTCTTTTCAAGTTTTTGCTTTAGGAATGTCTTATATAGAATCAAATGAATGGAAGAACAATGGAGGAGTTGTGTTTATATTTTGCCGTTGTCTCAGATTCTGAGTGCAATCAATCACCAGATGCACCAGAGCTTTCAGCAGTTGTACAACTACACAGAAATGCCCTATATTGTGATTTGCCACCATCTATACAAGGTGCAGCCAGGTCTTTGAACTTTATAAATTATGTTTTTATCTTTTTAGAAGAATTTCAAATTTCTTGAGTTCTAGAATCCGCAGCTTTAAAACCACCTCTGCAGAATGTCTGCAGCATCTTACAAGTAAAAATTTATATTTTTGAAACTTTTTTTCTATCTTACCATTAATCTCAGACTATTTTTTTGTCAAGCATTTGTATGTCTGTGTACATTGGTGGGTATTCACATGTGTTTGGGGACACGTTTGTGTCTAAGTGTGGTTGCACATGGATGCCCAGTTTGATGTCAAGTGTTTGCCTTAGGCACACTCCATTTTATTCTTTGTGGCAGGATCCCTCAATTGAGTCCAAACCCAGCTTGACCTGGTGTTCCTCTCTCTACTTTCCATAAGATGGATCTGATAAACAAGGCATCATGCCCACATGGCTTCTACCTGGATTCTGAGAATCTGACTGAGCTCTTGCCATCATGTGTATACAATAAATGGTTTATACAATGTGCCATCTCATCACACCTATAATTTTTTTATTCATTGATGTACTTGCTTTTCAATATCATATTCATCAAATAGACCACAATCCATGAGGACACATTTAGTGAATTTCTAAACTCTTACAGGTGTAATGCCTACTTTTAGTGTCATGATATAATACTTGGACATTTAGGATGCTCTGGAAGTTTACCTATGTATGTACACAGAATAATCCATGAGTAAAGTAAGATTTTTGTTCCCATTTTATAAGTAAGGAAAATAACAGAGGAATCAAAAGCTTAAGTAGTGGAGCCTAAATCATTTCTTTTGACTGCAGACAGAAGAATGGAGTGCACATTACTTAACTCAGTTCTCTCAATTTTCTATGACTACTCCATACACACGAATCTGGGATCAGTTCTCAACTAATGTTTTAAATTAATAAGGTTTAAGGCTGATATTGGGATTTGTGCTAAATAATTTACATAAAGTTATATAATAAAATTAATTAGTAATTCAAAATCACAGAAATTATTGAATTTTCAGCTAATGATTAGTTGTTCAGAGTGTCAAAGTCAAATGAATCATTTGTGTTTTAATACAAAACACATATATATTGTATATACATATATATGTATACATACAAGTATACAAATATCAAATATATGATATATATGAATGGAGTTGTCTGATGAGAACTAAGTGTTTCTGAGTAACTCCAAGGAAACAAGACAAGAGCCCTGTAACTTAAGTTTCTTCAAAAAACACAGAATTGTACTTGGAATGTGTTCTCCTGTTCATCCCAGGAGCAGCAGATAGGAGTAGACTTACTGCAGCTGTTGTTGTTCTCGTGACTCTGTGGAAAAACATTTTTGCTGTGTGTGTCTTGTTCTTGTGATTATACACTGTACTCTTGTAATCGTTCTAGGAACTCACAGTATAAATTGTCTGATGCTCTGAATAAAGTTGACTATTGCATCAGACTTTAGCCTGGCTCATCTTTAACCCCTTCTATTCCAGGTTTGTGCTGCCAAGTAGAGGAGCAAGTATTCAGCAACTGGGTCTCTGCTTCTAACATGTGGGACCCCCAAGATTGAAACTTGGCCTCATCAGGATTGGTGCCAAGTGCCTATATCTACTGAGCCATCTTACCAAATCTTAATTGGATATCCTAACTGCTAGCTTTCCCTATTAAATATTTAAGAGATTAGTTGTGCAGTTTCTCGGTAAGGTAAGAAATTGCGCCGTCCATCACAGGATTCTATAACAGTGTTGCAGTTTCCTCGTGAAAGCAGGACACAATCAGATCAGCTCTTTAGACCAGTCAATTTTCCATTCATCCAGTGAGCCTAATACTTCACTGAGATATGGGGTCTATTTAACCACCTTGCTGGTTGTGCCAAAAAGATGATGAATAAGGCAAGCCTTGGAGAGCGAGCATCATTTTCTGGGACTTGCCATCATTTTGCTCTTATGTCCATTTCAGCCATCAGCATGTGGGTAAATCTGACTAGAGCTGTGCAATAATGGGAGACGTGATTTGTCATATACAAGTATTGAAACAGCCACTAGATACAAGAATGGCTATTTTGACCATGGGCCCTATTCAGCTGATGAATGAAACTAAAATAGAACTTTATCATATCACAGAATTGCCGCGAATAATATATTTTACCATGTGAACATCTTGTGGTAATTGGTACAGAACGCTAATTAATGGACAAAATCCTAATTTTTGGCATAGCTATATTATTTAACATAGATACATATTCTGTGTTGTGGCTATAATAGAGAAAAAGCTGATAAGCAAAAAAAATAGAACAAGCAATTTAGATCAAGATATCTATTTATACATATCAAAAATATAACTTGTACTTACAGCAAGGTAAATATCATATGCCTTATGACTATATATACCCTTGCCTTAATTTCAGATACATATGATGAAATATTTTTCATTGTTTGTTTTACTGGAACAAAAAGACCTTATAGAGATCATTTTCCTCTATCATCCAAACACACTACCAAGTTTGTTTTATAAAACATCTTGAAAGACCAGTGATTACTTTTCATGTTAAACTTGTTTGGCAATGTTTGCTTTATTTAAAGCATGGATATTAAGGAGTACTTCTGAACATCATTGGCTCCAATCTTCTACTCATAAGACAGCTCATATAAATGCAAATATTTGTTGTTACTTATAACTATAGATACAATCTATTTACTAAAGGGCTAACATCTCTAAGAAGTATGTGATGAGCTCATATATTTAAACATATGGTTGACTGTCATCAATCAAAAATAAATTAGATCTTTTTATCATAAAGCAAACAGAAGTCTATTTAAAATATACAATGCTTAATGAGTTTTAGACCTCATATTTGTCATTGTATTGAAGAACACTTTCAGAGAGTGAATGCCAGAATTCCTTCCTTTCAGGAAGGCCAGCCTAGTCTTTTTTCTCAGGCCAAAGAGCATATGCAAAGCACATGTAAGAAACAGAGCTTTGGAGTCAGAAGAACTCTTGTGTTTAGTGCTATAATTAAGCATTCATAATTTGTATGATAATTAGATACTTAAAGTATGTACAAAGGCATTTTCTTATCTTCAAGTAGTAGTTATTGCATATTTATCAGCTATAATTTGCTAGGCATCAGTCAGCATACATGACCTGGTCTATTTCCTTCTTACAGAAACTCAGCAAAGTAAACACTTTGACTCTTCCCACTTTATATACATCTAAAGTATGTTTTGGTGAGTTCTTCGAACTGATCTAAAGTGCTAAATCTTTTGGTTTATTGAGTTAGATCATTAAACAAGTCTGACTCTAGATCCTGGGCTTGGAATCATTTCCCCATTTAAAATCTTTCCCCAAGATTTTTGCCTGCAATTGTGAACCCTTGGGTCATGAATACTAGGCTCCAATGGACAGTTTTAATAAGTGGTCACACAGAATGTTCTGGTTAATCTAAATAGGTCACAAAGGAAAACTAAAATTCATAATGGATTGGAAGGTAGGATGACAGGCTGATTAAAATGGAAAAGAGTAAAAAGACTGAAGTCAGTTGTTAGAATGCATTCTATACATTTATGAAATTGTCAAAAAAGGACAATTAAATAAATCAGTTTATTAAAAATACATTATTTTCCTATGCTACCTTCATCTCAGTTCTTTTGGAAATCTCCCTCCATCATGGGAAGAGTATAACAACAATAACAGCAGCAGCAGCAACAACAACAACAAGAACAATACAGCAAGATCACACATGCAAGAAATTGGCACTTGAAAATACTTTAAGTATTAATACTCATTAAACAAATAATTGTAAGCAGCTACTGTGCAAATAACAATTGCCAGGCTGGGTTTCAAATAGCTCAGCATACACATGCAAAGCTTGTAGATATAACATGTGTGCTAAAAGTCAGAACTGTTCTTTATGACACCCAAGTCAAAAAGTTAGCAACATATCCAAACTATTTTTGTTTCCTTTAATAACTCTGTCACTCATCTGTAAATGTATATAAATATTTTTGAGTTAGTATACTCGTCATTATCCTGTACATCTGGAGTAACATGGGCCATATGTTTATTCTCAACTGACTTGTCCTTTTGGTTTTGGATAACAGTCTCAAGTTTCAAAGGTTGTTTCTTATACTCTGAGACTGTGTGACTTCGCATCACTGAGATCTCTCACAATTACAGATGGTACACACTTAACAATAACTTTGTAGGTCTTTGTCCTCTCATGTTCCTAATCTGAAGAATCACAATATTTTTTGAGACTGTTTTTCAAAACATTAGGTGTTTTGTATTTAATTCCAAACATCTGTCAGAAAGTGGAATAAAGAAGGGAAACATGAGGATGTGTTCATGTATCCAGATGTTTGGCATTAGATAGCTAAGTTTCTAGTTCTCTTCAAGATGGTTACAGGCATGGAATATGTGTCTCTTCTACCTTCCTTTCTCTGAGAGTCAGTGATGAGTACAAGAGCATAATAAGACTTGGGAATGATAAATCAGCATGTCCCGATGTCAGCACATCCGTGGAGGTGAAGGGATTGAGTTTTTGTTCTCTGGCTCTGAAACAGTAAGATGATTTCCCCCTAGTGACTTATAATGGCAGAGAAGGAAAGTTGGGCTTCCAAAAAGGAAGCCTCCAAGAGTGCTCTGCAACCAGACAGGGGCCTTGCTGTTGTTGTGGGTGTTGTAAAGTTAGGACATCCTGTGGTTTGGTATGGATTAGAGAAAGTGGTCAGGAAGAAATATTAAGAAAGTGCTCTCTAAACTTTTTTATCCCTCAAATGAGGCCACAATTGTCTAACTTGTAAATAGCCACAGTATTTCCATAGCATAGTGCACAAGACATCTTACAAGATACATTAGCTACAATATTTGGATAATGAAAGAAAAAGGCCACTATAATATTCCATACAATGAGCAAAGTTCTGCAGTTTCTAATTAAGTGCCCAAGTCAGTTGTACAATGAACTATTTGTTGAGCTTCTAAAATATAATTTGGAATCCTTAAAAAAAATGACTCAGGGCCATACAGCAAAACCAAAGACATTCATCCTGGGCACATGGATTCCATTATCATAGCTCAAAGCTCACTTGCCCCTACATAGGCTGGTCCTGACCACCTGGTGCAAGTGGAGGCCAGACACCAGGTGGTTTGACAAGAGAGACAATTATTTTCTTTACCTGGCAGTGATCCAAATGTCACCCTGACCAAAATTCTTAATGTAGCTTAGCTGTTATGTGGGATGTGGTACTTTCTGACTTTGAAAGGTTTGAGACACCAACAGAAAAAGAATCCCATTGGGGCCTAAGCAGCTATGCAATATTTTAATAAGGATTTCCAGGGTCAGGCTGTGGAATAACGACTTCCTAGGTTTTACCTTCAGGAAGAGGTTTGGAAACCCTACACTGACATGGATATATAACTGAAGAACAGATGAACACATATTTTTATTTCTTTAATTACTCCAAGTCATTTGTAATTTATTTTTTTCCCTTTTGTAAATTTGAATCTCCCTGAAACTTCTCTCAGAAACAAACAAATGAAATAATAATAATAGCTTACAGGTCCACAAAATAGCCTCAGGAGGCTGCTGGGACAGTAAACTCCTCTTACAAAACATTTTGATGAGTCATGGGTCAATAAATCAAGTATATTACAGCCAAATATTTCTTGACAAACATAAGCTTAATAAAATGGGTTAACTGTTAGGAGAAGAGAAAGACGGAAGTCTTCAGGGGAGAAGCTTTCAGTTTTGCTGAACACAAAATGCTACTCTAACGTCTCATGGGGAGAAGTGTTTTATGATATGTGAATGCAGCTGGTGCTAGATTCTTCCAACAGTTTCATTGATCCAGCGCAATATCTAGAGATAATGCTTGGTTTAATTTTTCTTCTCTAATTTGTCCAAAGAAACCTGAGTGTCATCACAGCATGTGGCACTTCCATATGGTAAATGACACTTCCCATATTTGGAAGTTTTCACAGACTACTTCTGTCTCCTGCTTTAGTAATTGTAAACATAATCACCTGAAGTAGGGGGATGGTTAAAGATAAGAAACGACATTCTAGGAAAATGGTTAAAGGAGGCTTAAAATTAGCTTTTAAGGACACCACTGATTTACCAATGCATAGATGCACAGCTAAGTCATCAGGAGAAGAATGATCCTGAGTAGTGTGCATCTGAATGATAACAACAACTCACTAAAACACTCTGGGATTGCCAAAAAGGAAGTGGAAGGAATAGATCTAGAAAATACACAAAACATGGATCATGGTACCAATTTGAGATGGTTAATTAAGCTTAGAAAGATTGTGAAATGAAAAGAAAACAGAGAATGCTTGTTGAAAACACCATGCTGGTTGTAAGGAGTTAAGAACAAAGGGTTAAGTGATGGGGTGGTAGTCAAGGAAAACGCCAATAGAGCTATGAAAAATAGCCATAGAACCTGAGATGGAATGCTAAGACATGATTAAATCAATGGAAATTTCCATTGACAGCAACAACAGCCATACCCATTGGAAACAGTATAAAGCCTTGGAATAAGCAGCCTCTGGGACACAGATTCAATACAGTACAGAAGCAAAAGTTCCATTTCGACCATTACATATCTGCTATGTTTGCATAAGCAAATAACTTAAAGAGTCTTAGTTTCCCCAACTTTCAAATGGAAATAAAAAGTATAAGTCACAAAGTTGTTTCAATGAGGAATAATTAGTTTTATATACAGTAGTTTTTAAAAGAATACCTAGGAGCCGGGCAATGGTGGCATATGCCTTTAATCCCAGCACTTGGGAGGCAGAGACAGGTGGATTTCTGAGTTCAAGGCCAGCCTGGTCTACAGACTGAGTTCCAGGACAGCCAGGGCTAGACAGAGAAACCCTGTCTCGAAAAAACCACACACACACACACACACACACAAAAAAAAAAAACAAACAAACAAACAAAAAAAACCTATGACATAGCGAGTGTTGTACCTCTAGTGCAATTATTTGTTTTTAACCACTAAAGTCATAAATGAAAATTATCCCTTCCTGATGTCATTAACATTACATGGTCAAAAGGATGATATCCCTATCACTTTCTACTGCATAAACACATGGCAGGGCGAATCAATTTTGCTTCTTATTTCCTTCCAACAGGTTCTACTTCAACATGACTCAAGCATCACTTTAAATCATTTTGACGTAAACTACTGTTGCTTCCAAAAAAGAGGAGACATAGGGCACCTCAGAACTTTCTAACCTAAGGATACTCAGGTGCTCTAGGAGTCAATATGTGTACACTTACAGGTCCATGAGAGTTGTCAACATGTTGATACAAATCAAAGGCAATGTAAGGTGACTTAGAGAAGTTTTTACCACCTCAGGGCAAGAAGGTCCAGTAGAACCTAGGTTAAACCTGAACAGAAAAATGGAATCAGAATCACCATGGGCATGATGTCTTTTTGAAAAGTGAGGGCCAAATGACATCATGTTAGGGTTTGGCTGGAGTGGGGAAAGAGAAAAATGGTGGAAAATTTGAGTGATCTCATGGCATACAGATGCCAGGGCATGATGACCACAAAAGAACTTGAACCTTAAAAGTGAGTACCATGCTCATTTGTGAGTGGTTTTTTTGTTTAAAGAGAACAACAACATCCATCATATTAAATAAAGACTACAAAATTGAATTTTACTGGGATTCACTTTTGTCTGAATTTAATTAGTAAATGTGTTTACATTTCATAGCTTAGAAAATTTGCATGCATAAGAAGTTGTAAGTAGATTTAGATTTCTACATATTTTAGCAATAGTTTAATAAAATCATTTAAAGAAACACTGGTATTAAACAAAACTTTTGTCCGTTTTAAAAGAGAGATCGCTATTGCTTGGGTTTGGAAAAACGCTATCACTAAAGAATAAATCAAGACAATGAAGAAGACAAAATTGGGTGAAAACCTCCAATCCCTTGTTTCTACAAATATGTCAACTAGAGTGTGAGGCTTGACTTTTTTAAGCCTACATTTTCTTCTCTTATTCCATTTTTACTATGCTGAATATGTACAAACCTAGTAACATTTGTGTTTCAATTGATCCTCTGCAAGAAATATGTACAAGTAAGAAAATGAAAACACTAAGAAATTGTTTAGTCACATACAGGGCAGAAAACTATAGCAAAGTTCAGTTGACACAAACTGTTACTGATTACAAATATATTCCCTGGGATCCCACAGAAAACTGGCCAGGGAAGTGGGTAGGCTAACTGCATATATTACCAATTCCTCCTCTCCTCCATATCCAGTATTCTCATCCTCAGCTGTGTAACAGCTGTTCACCCTTCCCCTCTCTGGGCCACCTCAAATAGATGACCCAAATCTTCCTCTCCAAACTTACTCCACATCCATCCTGTTAGTCCAGTCCTCAAATGGAGCTGGCATTCCTTTGGAATGCAGGAGCTAAGCTTTCCAGGGAAGCAAGTAGGCCAGTAAAACAGGTAGGTGATCTTCAGGTCTCCACTCACCCTCCTCTCTTCCATACCCATTCCCCTAGTTCATGTTCTCATGATCTCTCCTCATAAGCTGCAACCAATCCCCCAGGGACTAAGCAGATATTTGTGGAACACCCTGATTTCCTTCATCCTGTGGATCCCCTCACATGCCATTCTCACTCATCCCCATTCCCTTTTTTTTTTTTTTTTTTTTAGACATTCTCTTTATTTACATTTCAAATGATATCCCCTTTCCCGGTTTCCTATCTGGAAAAAAAAAACAAAAAACAAAAACAAACAAAACCTATTCCTTCACCCCTCCCTCTGCTCACCAACCCACCCTCTCCCACTTCCTGGCCCTGACATTCCCCTACACTGGGGCATAGAGCCTTCATAGGACCAAGGGCCACTCCTCCCATTGATGACGGAATAGGCCATTCTCTGCTACATATGCTGCTAGATCCATGAGTCCTACCATGTGTACTCTTTGGTTGGTGGTTTAGTCCCTGAGGGTACTAGTTAGTTCATATTCTTGTTCCTCCTAAAGGGCTGTAAACCCCTTTAGCTCCTTGGGTCCTTTCTCATCCCCATTCTTAATTGACAGCTCGCAATACCCAGAAACACATTTTTCCCAGAACACTCTTGTCAATACATAGGTCATCCAGACAGAATTAAATAGAAAAGTGTTTGAGCTAGTTGAAGTTATAAATCAAATGTAGCCAACAGACATTTATATAATATTTCACCCAAGCACAAAAGAATATAGCTTCTTTTCAAAACCTTATGTAACTTTTTTTCTAAAAATAACCAATTACTTGGACACAAGGCAGGTCTCATCAGGTGCAAGAAAATTGACATATCACTCTACAGCCTGTTTTAGCATCATGAATTATTGCTGGATATCAGCAACAGAAAACGTACAGACTTGTGGATACTGAACAACTTACTACTGAATAAAAAATAGAAAAACACAGAAATTAAGAAAGAAATAAAAAACTTTCTAGTGTTGAATGAAAATATAGAACATAATTAAACTTATGAACCACAATGAAGGTTTTTTTTTTTTTTTTTTTTTTTTTGAGACAATGTTTCTCTGTATAGTACTGGTTGTCCTGGAACTCACTCTGTAGACCAAGCTGGCTTCGAACTCAGAAATCCGCCCAACTCTGCCTCCCAAGTGCTGGGATTAAAGGCGTGTGCCGCCACCACTGCCCAGTGAAGGCATTCTTTTAATTCTATAAAATATGCCCACCCAGACCCAGATCCAGAGCTTTAAATTGAACCACCTGAACATCTACCCTTTCTGTAAATTGCTGAAGCATCTGAAGGAACCATTTCTACAGAACTAAATCTGTAGGATTTCCATGACATAGGGCAAAAAACGAGATTTTCAAGAGTCCCAGTGAGGATCCAGCACTGAGAGTACCAGAAGCCAGAAGCCTGAAGACTCGCACCAGACCAGTGACTCATTGTAATGAACATTTGCAAACAAAGACATGTGAGCAACTTAATATCATACCTGAATAAATATTGTAAAAAGAAAAAAGGAAGAAATCACAGATAAAGGAATAGCAATAAACAATCTAATTTTATTGATGAAATCAACGCAATAGAAGCAGCAATAACAAAGAAATGCAAAGAATCAGTGAAACAAAAAGTTGGTACTTTGAGAAAATCAATAAGATTGACAAACCAAATGAACTAAAAGGCAGAGAAGGATGCTCCAAATTAACAAATTGGAAATGAAAAAGGAGATATGACAGGCACTGAAGAAATGCAGAGGAAATATAAAGACAAACAACAAAACAAAACAAATAATAAAAAAAACTGTACACTACCAAATTGGAAAACTTAAAAGTAATTGATACTTTTCTTGATACTACTTACCACAGTTAAATCAAGACTAGATAAGCAATTTAAATATATCTATATCCCCTTGTGCAATAGAAGCAGTAAGTAAAAGTCTCACAACACCAACAACAGAAAGAAAACCACAGGGCAAGTTGGTATTAGTATATAATTCTACCTGACATATGAAGAGTTAATGCCAATACTCCAAAAAGTATTCCACAAAATAAAAACAAGAGGAACATTGCCCAACTGGGTTTCTGAGGCCACAGTTACTCTTATATGCAAATCACATAAAGACCCAATAAAGGACCAGTATTACAGATCAATTTCATTCAAGAACATAGATGTAAAAGTCCTCTTGCCTCAGTGGAAGAGGAAGTGTCTAGCCTCGCAGAGACATGAAACGCCAGGGTTGAGGGATATCTAGAGGGCCCTCACCCGATCAGAGGAGAAAGGGGATGGGAGAAGGACTGTGGGAGGAGTAACTGGGAGGTGGAAATGAGGGGGATGTAAAGTGAGTGATGTAAGTTTTACAATTGTTTTACAATTAAATTTAATTTTAAGAATTATCAATGAAATACTTGTAGCTTAATCCAAGAACATACGAAAAAGATCATTCACCTTAAGTAGACTTCACTCCAGAGAGGCAGAAAATGTTCAACATATGTAAATTGATAAATGTAATCTGTACTGGCTGGTTTTGTGTGTCATCAGAGAAATGCAAATAAAAACTAACATGAAATTTTGTCTTATACCCATCAGAGTGGCTAAGACAA
>NW_022196913.1:94713740-94754485 GCF_008632895.1 Mastomys coucha
TGAGAAAAGAATCTATTTTCAATATGCAGAAAAATAAAATTGTTTACAAATAGAAACTGTTAAAGTCAAGTTGGGTTGGCATATTGTGTATATGACACGGACAGATTAGAATGGCAGCAGACTCAGTAAGGACTGGTTTGGATGCAGGTCTGAAACTCTATAATGAGTTCATTTTTTTCTTTAGAAATAAAGAGGAGAATTTAGTTTTTGTACTTTCCTCCTCGGGTTTTTTTTTGTTTTTTTTTTTTTTTTTTTTTTTTTTTTTTGCTAAGTACGATGAATTTCAGAAAACAATTAAAGAAGTAACCAGAAAAGTAAAACAAACAAATGAACAACAACAACAAAACAAAAAAACAAACAAACAAAAATCCAGCAGTAACAACTTAACTCAAAAGGGAAAGCATGTTCTACGCCCGACTCTGGATTATCAACTCTGAGCAGAAGGTGACCAAGCTGCACATTTCACAATCTTCGAATTAGTCATAGAGTTATCTAGACTCATTTCCTCCTATACTGCATCTGATTTCTTCAAACATCACTAGTCCAAACTAGCAGGCCAAGCCAGGCAGTGGTGGTGCAGACCTTTAATCCCAGCACTTGGGAAGCAGAGGCAGGCAGAATTCTGAGTTCGAGGCCAGCCTGGTCTACAGAGTGAGTTCCAGGACAGCCAGGAGAGAAACCCTGTCTCGAAAAAAACAAAAAACAAAAAACAAAAAAAAACAAAAAAAACAAAAACAAAAAACTAGCTGGCCCAGAAAATGGGATCAACTTGAAAACCTACTTTCAGTACACCACTAAAGAGAACTATGCTCCTTCTTGGTGGATTGCAGACCTCAAGTAATGATCAGAGAAACCTCATGACAGGGATATGGACACAGTTACCATGTGACCAGGTGTATTAGCAGATAATTGTATAGCAAGAGGCATTATCATTTAGAAGGATGCAACTGCAAAAGCCCACAGTTGAGGACATAGTCTTTCTTTATATGTATAGGGAGTCCCACAAAGCAAATATCCAGCTTCAAAATTATTCATTTTTAAAATATTTTTTTGAGAAAGATGCTATTTTTATTAGATATTTTCTTTATTTACATGTCATATGATATCTACTTTCTGAGTTTCCCCTCTGAAAAAAAGAAAAAAATAATAAAATAAAATAAAAAAACGAAAACAAACAAACAAACAAACAAAATCCTGTCCCTTCCCCTCTCCCCCTGCTCACCAACCCATGCTCTCCCTCTTCCTGGGCCTGGCATTTCTCCTACACTGGGGCATAGAACCTTCATGGGGCCAAGGGCCTCTCCTCCCATTGATGACTGACTTGGCCATTCTCTGCTACATATGCTGCTGGAGCCATGAGTCCCACCACGTGTACTCTTTGGTTGGTGGTTTAGTCCCTGAGAGCTCTGAGGGTACTGGTTAGTTCATATTGTTGTTCGTCCTAAGGGGCTGCAAACCCTTCAGCTCCTTGGGCCCTTTCTCTAGCTCCTTCATTGGGGACCCTGTACTCAGTCCAATGGATGGCTGTGAGCCTCTACATCTGTATTAGTCATGTCCTGTCAGAACCTAACACAGGCTTACAAACTTTATTTAATTTTTTTTTACACCCCAGATTTTATCCCCCTCCTGATCTACCCTCTGACTCTTCCACATCCCCCTGTCTCCACGAAGATATCCCCACACCATCACTCCAAGCCTACCATACCTCCCCACTCCCTGGGGCCTTCAGTCTCTTAAGAGTTAGGTGCACCTTTCTGACTGAACTCAGACGTGGCAGTCCTCTGCTTCAAAATTATTCTTTGCTCCTCTCTTTCTGTTCATGAGCTAGAGGAAGACTCAATGATAACAAGTCAAAGAAGCAGACCAAAACAACACCCAAAGCTAATTCTAGAGAACAGGTCTATAACTGTAGCTACTATTATAGGTAAGGTAAAGAACATCACATATGTGAGGCCACCCTGTGTTCCTTAGACAGACCTTGTCACAAAATTGGACAAACACACAGACAAACAATCACTGAAGGGCTGAAGGCATAACTCAGTGGTGGGATCAATTCCAGTGAATGCTTAGCACTTGGTAGAACCTAGATTCAGCTCCCAGTCATGGGGAGAGGGTGGACTTTAGGATATAACTGAAGCAGAATGAGTGAATGTTAAAAAAAAAAAAGTATTTTAAATAGAATCCACAGTCTGTTAACACAATAATCTAAGTATACAGAAAATCATTCACTATATAATGACCCAGGAAAGTCTCATATTGAAGAAAACATGCAATCAAATAAAAATCAGCACTAAAAATGTCTATGTTGAAATTTTCTCACATGAATTTTAAAACAACAACCAAGAAATGTTTCAACAAGCATTTTCTAATCATCTTGAACAAATAAAAAAGACAAATAAAATCTCAACAAAGAAATACATTCTAAAAAAAAAAAAAAAGCCAAATGAAAATTACTGAACTCAGTACTGCTCACAATAGGGTAAATTCCATGAAACATCAAACTATATCACAATTAAACTTCTGTAAACTAAAATCAATGGAAAAATATTGAAAGTTAAACAGAGAGAATAACAGATTGTTCATGGGGGATTTCTATTCTAAAATCATAGAGCCAGAAGGCAAATGGCATAATATCTTGCCACTTTAGAAAGAAAAAATATTTCATAAACTATGTATTATATATCAATGCATGAATATCGTTCATGATTGAAAGATAAATAAAAACATTCTCCCTCTCAGGAAAGAAGATCCATGAACATTATTAAATATGTAGAGCTGAGCAAGCATGGCTATAGTAGAGTTTAGAGAACTAAAATCATTTACTACACATGAGGAGATTTCTCAGATTAATATTCAAAGTTCCCATCACTAGAAACTAAAAACAAACAAACAAACAAAAGAACCACAATAAACCAAAAGGTTGAAGCAAGAAAACATAGACAAAATAAAATCAACGAAACTAAAATTTAATCCCAAATATCTAGAGATAGCCATTTAGTCCACTTGAGTCCTAGCTTGAAGATAAACCAGGCAAAAATAAAATTTACTGTCTCTATTCCTATTTCTGTCTCTCTCTCTCTCTTTCTATCTTTCCATCCATCCCTCCCTCCCTCCCTTGCTTCCTTCCTTTCATATATTTTTCTGTCATCTATCTATCTGTCATCTATCTATCTATCTATCTTTCTATCTACTTACGTATCATCCAGCCTATCAACTTCCTTTCTGTGCATATATGTAAATATGCCACCGCACACATGTTGTGATCACAAAACAGCTTGTGGAAGTTGTTTCTTCTATCATGTGGGTTCAGAGGGTTGAACTCATGTCATTAGACTTGGTTATAAACACCCTTTTCCTTTGGTCCAAACCATACTTTCTTACTTTTTTATTCTATTTATGCCTTCAGCAAAATCTATGAAGCCAATCCACACTACAGAAGAACTATGACTCGTGATGCTCATTAAATATTAATCCAGACTCATCGTCACAGCTGAATATGTAACAGAGGATAGTCTAGGTGGTCATCAATGGGAGGAGAAGCCCTTGGTTCTGTGAAGGCTCTATGCCCCAGTATAGGGGAATGACAGGGCCAGGAAGCTGGAGAGGGTGGGTTGGTGAGCAGGAGGAGGAGGAGGGAATAGAGTTTTTATCTTTTTCAGAGGGGAAACTAACAAAGGGGACATCATTTGAAATGTAACTAAAGAAAATATCTAATAAAAATAAAATTAAAAAATAAAATAAATAAATATTCACCCAGAATATACATAATCATAGATATATAATATGGAATCAAAGGCATGTCCAGAATGGTGTTTAAACAGATATCTTCCTTGTAGTGGCCTATCAAAATTAGCACAGAGCATTCCACATTACTATATCCCTGAATTCCTGAATTAAAAAAATGATGATGATATTCATTGTTACCTGTGTCCAGTTAGTGAGGCAAAACATGTATGTGTACAGTCTGTTATGTGCCAGGCACTGTGATATACTCAGAAGTCTAAATAAACACATGAATAAATAAATATATAGAGAGATAATTAAATCAAAAAATAAAATAAAAATGTCATCCTACCTTGTCCTCAAAGAATCTGTCTCCTGATGCAGAATCTAACAGTCAAATACTAGGGAAAGCTATGTGAATCCTGTGGAGGCAGGGGAAGAAAGGTTGACTGAACCAGAGGGAGAAAGGACATCCCAAGAGCTTGGCCTACAGAATCAACTGGCCTGGACTAAGTTGGACTCACAGAGATCAGGAGCCTAGTATGGGTCTGACCTAGGTCCTCTGCAAATAGTTTATTGTATAGCTTGGGGTTCTTGCAGAACTCCTAATAAGGGTGCACTGTCTCTGACTCTTTTGCCTACCTTTGAGACCATTT
Organism: Mastomys coucha; assembly: GCF_008632895.1. Classification (NCBI taxonomy): domain Eukaryota; kingdom Metazoa; phylum Chordata; class Mammalia; order Rodentia; family Muridae; genus Mastomys; species Mastomys coucha. The sequence continues at coordinate 94,718,120 of NW_022196913.1, forward strand.
TCCCCTCCTAGGTTCTTCATCCTTTTTTGATGTGAAAATATGTACCTAATCTTGTTGTATCTTGTTTGACTAATGCCCTGGAAGGCCTGCTCTTCTGTGAGGGGAGAGAAAGGGCAGAGGGATCTGGTGGAAGGAAGGGGTGGGGGAGAGAGAGTGAGGAGATAGATAGATAGATAGATGGATAGATAGATAGATAGATAGATAGATAGATGATAGATAGATAGATAGATAGATATGATAGACAGATGAACAGATAGACACACATATATGATAGATATAGACAGATGATAGATAGATAAAGATAGATAGGTGATGTATGATAGAGATAGACAGGTAGAGATGGATGGATAGATAGATAGATAGATAGATAGATAGATAGATAGATAGATAGATAGAGATGACAGATAGACAGATAGGTAATGAAATAAAGCAGATGGGTAGGTTAGAGAATTAATTATTCAAGAACCCAAAGTCATTCAGAGAGAAATTTTGAAGTTGTTTTGCTGTTAACATCTATGATACCCTAAGGAGGAACTTTATTTTCTTGGGGATGACTTCCTTGTCTACAAAGTATGAATGATAACTACATGTAATTCTTAGGGATGAGGCAAGTATTACACATGGTCATGCCTGACAAATGATTAACCCAGAGGAATGTAGTGAGTGTGCTCTTCTTTCCTTAGCATTTGTAAGTATAATTATGTGTCTTTCTTTATATGGTGCCTGGAAGGGGATGAACACCTGGAGTTCTTTGCAAATTGATGATGACAATTGGTGGCAATATAAAAAGATCATCTGCTACAGTTTTATTTTATTATTGTTATAATATAGAAAAGCTATGGACACTGCAAAGATGAGAAAGAAATTGGCAATGTAAAATGAGGTTTCCACAAGACTACTAAGAAAACACTCTCTCATTTCACTGGTGAAAATACCCAAACTCCACTTAATGGTTGAAATTGGGTGTGGTGATTGTGGGTGTTTTAAATATATAAATACATACATATATATTAAACCAATGTTAAAACATGTTTACATAAAGATTATTCATCAATGCAAATATATATATATATATACATATATATATATGGGGGTTGGTGACATGTTTTAGGGACTAAAAGCATTTACTACTCTTCTAAAAGACCCTAGTTTGAATCCCAGCATCCATGTCAGTGGATCACAACCACTTATAACTCCATTTCCAAAGTAGTTGATGATATTTCTGGCTTTTGAGTACTCATGTGGCATTCCCTCAAACAGGCATGCATACACAAAAATAATAGTATAAAAGTCCTTTGAAAAAGAATGAGAAAAACCTTACCACAGCTCTACGCTGTCTCAGTTTGTGCCATAGTGCAGAAAGCTAGATTTTCCACTCTGTCTCTTGATGTTCAGACTGGGAGCAGCCATCCTTTTCCCTGAGCTTGTGGGAAGGCCTGAGGTTTGCCTGGCTCCAAACTGCTAATCCAAGGAAACATCCTCCACTCCTCACTGGGGTTTGAATCCAAAAGGAAAGTTGGAGGCAGCTGTGGCTGAGCAAGTGGAAACAGTTTCCAGAAAAGAGTTAGTGTGTCAGAGTTTTGCCTAGACCTCTTTTCCAGAACAATAAGAAACCTTTGAAAGGGTAAACAGATGGCGCAATCATGTATTGGGAGCTTTGTGGCCAGGTATATTTTCTAAACATCGTCTCCTTTAGTATTAATAGCATTTCTTGGAGATGGGTAGCAATACCTCAAATTTATATTGGAGAATGCAAGGCTCTGAGAGGTAAAGAGGCAGAATTGAAACCGAGGTCTTCCCTGATGAAGAACATCCTTACAGCACAATTATGGCACACAGCTTTGTTAATGTATTTGGCCAGGAATGCATCTGATGACTCAGTATGCTGAGGAAAGGCTGGCTCAGAGAAGAATTGTCTCTAGCCACAGTGTTAATTCAAATCCTGTTCAGCGCTAGAAGCCATTGTAAAAGCAGCTACAATGACCAAACACAGGTTCTCTTTACGGAACAGATAGATCATTCATCCCAGGGACTGTGACGTGGGCCACAAGAAAAACCTGCAAGCCATGTGCTTTCAAGAAAAGTCAGACTTCTCTGGAGCAGTTATCTTTTCCAGATTGTGCAAATGCTGGAGAGCTGGTCTTGGTCAGGTTCAGAGGATTGACGGCAAAGGCAAAGCAGAGAGAAGCAGGCAACACCAATGAAGCTGGGCCTTTGATCTCTCCTAATCATGGTATTTCGTGAGGCCATATATGATCATGTCCTGCTCAGTTCCTAGTGAAAATGGCTTAAGTATGACTTTGTTGGGTAGATCTAAGAAAGAACCATCTAGGGAAGCAAGCCAGATATTAGGTAACCCAAGACCACTCAGGAAATCAAAACAAAGTTACAGCTCCATTAGTCAAGTGCAATTTTTTTTGGAGGTTAAGCAAAGGGCTGTGGGGGGAGGATAGCCAGAAATGTTCCTTCCTTTCATTCTCCTTGGGGAGAACACCCACTTCATTGTACATTTTGGTATACCTTTGGTGCAGCAGAGATAGATGTCTTTTTCTACCTTTGCACACTAGCTCTCAGCTGTTCACCTTAGAACAATTTGCTTTTGAACTCTTGGCAGAGTCAGAGTCGCCAGATGTACTCTTTATGGAGTGTACATGTTCTGAAAGGAAGAAAACATCTCATGGGATGTGTCTGATGGAAAACAAGGATGTCCAGTGTATTATGCTACATCTCAATAGCACTTGATATTTACAGAGGGCTTTATCATAAGGATTTATTCATTATCTGCATATAACATCCCAGTGTGGGACATGGTAATACTTGTTCAGGCTGGGCTATGTACTTCAGCCCACACAGAATTCAAAATTCCACTCTCAGTATGTTTTCTGGGCCTTGCTTGCCTCTGGTTCCCTTGGGTGGCTGGTATGACAACACAAATATAAACTGAACCAGAGTAGCAACTTGAGGTGGTACCATAAACATCCTTGCCAAATATTTATGTTCTAAGGTATGTCATTGCATCACTATGGAAAGACTATGAGAGCAGGCTGCCTCTTTCTTCTTTTCTAGCAGAATCCCATGTTTAGAGAAACTTTCTGAGTTTATCTACAGTGACTCTATCTTCATACCTCTCTAGATTCTCCTCCTATATGTGCACGTCCTCTAGGATCAGTCTGAAGCTTTCTCACGCCACTCCCTTCCCAGGCTTAAAATACCACCATGATATTAATAAATCCCAAATTACCCAGACTATTCTTTCTCCTCTAAATTCCTTTCCTCTGCCCACATGTGTCTTGATCTATCTCATTTTTCTTTTGTCTGTCCTTTGCCAGAGAAGAAGAGATGATTGAATCTCAGGGCCTCTTTCCATATAGAGTTATCAAAGAATGGCCATACATGACAGAATTCCACTGACGACAAGCCTATGAGTGATGTAATGACATCATCATCGTTGGAAGGGAAGCTGCCTTAACTGCAACTTAAGAGCCAGGGAGAAATCCTGAAAGAAATACCATTGGTCCCAATCATTACATGTACAAATTGCCATGCAGATAATTCATAAATCTTTTGATTAATTATTAAGAACTTAGTGCTTTAATGAATTTTATTTCTCTGCTTTACATAGCTAAAAATGTCACAAAAACTGAAATAAAAAAGCACAATGGCATGAAGAATTAAGGCCCTTCGTGAGGCAGATGTGAGAGAATAGTTACCCTTGTATGAAAACCCAGAAACTTGAATCGCTGAGAGCTTTATGTACTATCTGTTGTCATCTCCATATGCCTGGACCCACCATCACCCAGGACCTATGTAGAAGGGTCTATTGATATCTGAAAAAAGAAAGGATTTTCTCTGAATACTGTCTCTTTTTGTTCATTGTCTAGAGCCTGTGAGCTGGTAAGAGCATTTATTCAGACCCTAGGTACACCTGTATGTGCTTCTTGATAGCCTCTAATAGCTCTGGAGAACTTATAAGGCAAAGTGAGAAACATATGTAGCAGCTAGTGAAAATTCTCTGAGATTACAATTAAGAAGTTGCAGACGAACTCGGTGGAGTAGGGGATTCCAAGAGCAGAGAGGTACACAGAGGCCAGACCCTATGATATATCATGTATTCTCTGAGCATATCATAATCTTTCTACCAGAATTTCTCCTGTGGACCATGCATTATGTATATAAGCCTAGTGATATATCCTCTGGGATGTATGTTCTTTATACAAACATGCTGAGTTAGGCAGAAGTGTTATGTACATTTCACAGGTAAGCACAGTGATGGAAACAATTAGGTTAACTTTTCAAGTTTGATTGTACAGTGCACTTAAATGATAAATGTGGATAGTCAGGCTCCAAGGAGCATACCAAACACACCACACTAGAGAGTCCTTGAGAAGTGATAAAGGAAAGGAAGTAAAAAGTGACATCAGCAGAAGAACACACTGGGTTCCTCTCTCGAGCATAAGACTGTTTAGTGTATAGTTCAGAGAATGAATCTATAGGTCAGACAGGCATGATATTATGTTCTGAACCTCTTTTGAATTAACTTGTACATGCTACTTAACCTTTGTAAACTTCAGTCATGATACATATCTTTTGCTGTTTGATATTTTGTTTTGAGACAACTATATTTTTCATGTGCTTAGGGTATTCAATAAATCCTCAAGACATATATGATGAGTCAAAACTTACATATTTGGAACTTAATTATTGTGCATGTCTTTTTGACCCTCTTCCCACAAAGGTGAGTAAAGGCCAGAGCAGGCTATTGAGGGCTCGAAATGAAGGATGAAGAATATTTATCTTTATGCTTCTTTTGGAAATGAAATTTTTAAAAATAGTTTCCTGACCTTGACTAGTTAAGCACAAACAATTCTAACTATGAATTGTAGAAAGTTATCTTAATTTAAATCCAGAAGCCTTAAAATATACAAATTCTTAAAGACAGATCTTTATTAGAATCACAGATCCATGCTAACTAATCTGCTAGGATCTTTTTTCCCTGAAATATCACTGCAATTCATTTCACTTCACTTCATTAATTAATCCATTCATTTGTAACCCGTTTTGTCCAACTAGTGCTTCCTCTATAAGCATGAATTTGAGGTCACATACTGGGACATAGAGAACTGATTTGTGAGCACCATCCCCAGTCCCCAAGACACACACACACACACACACACACACACAAACACACACACACACACAAACACACACACACACACACACACACACACACACATACACAGACATGATCGTATCTCCCCTAGAAGCCATAAACTACCAATATATTTCCATATTAGGGCTGGAGTGATAGTAGCTCTTCCCCAACTCATGCTGGAACTTTTACCTGGTTTGATCTGTACAGGGCTTGTGCAGATAAGCACAGATGCTCTGAGTTTCTGTGCAACAATGTGTTCTGTATAAAAGGCAGCATTTCCCAACTCTTTCCCTCATCGTTTAACTCTTTCCATCCCTCTTCTTCAATTTCCTCTTAGTTGTTGAATGTACTTAATAAAGTGCTTTTAGCAGTATTTTCTTAAAGACCAAATTATATAAGTACTATATAGCTAATAAATAAGTGTAAATAAAAGTGATCTGTGGTGATGGTAAATGTTGTCTGATCAGAAAGAGATGCAATGCTTGAAGGTCATATAAAGAGATAAAAGCCTCAAAGTCAAGTGTCATTTTTTCCTTTGCATTGCCCTTTTATATAGTAAATTAATATTTCTGCCCACAAATATGATGCCAAATCACTTAAGACAGTGATGCCAGTTCATGCCCTAACGATTATTAATAGATCAGAGGATTGTCAAATAGCCATGGAAGGATACAATTTATTTTTAAGATTTTTGAAGAGTAACTTTAAGATATAAAACAATCTATAATTTTAGCAACAGAGGGTGGGATAGAGTCACTTTTAATATTGGACAATGAGAAGCTGAAAAAGGAAATTGTCTGTATGAGGACTATATCATTTATTCTTCCTGAAATCCCAGATGATATTCACATGAACTCACAGTTGATTCTTAAACACTCCACCTAAAATCTTGGGTAAGGCACAATTCCTATAGATGTGAAATGTCTGGTATTGGGATGAAGGTGTGTTATCCTGAAGGTTATAGCTGCAGGTGGTTTATTAGTTTGATATTAGAGTACATTCAACTTTTGACAGGCACATAATTGTTTAGGAAGATGATTAGACCCATTGAATTATGCTTGTATTATATTTTTAAAATCATTTTGATAAAATACTTATAATGGCAAGTTGAGGAAGTAGTGTCAATATAGACTCAAGGTTTGATTGTACTGTCTTGTCTATTGCGGCTAGGAAATCCTGGTGGTAGGTGCAGGAGGCATCTGGGATCATTGTATGTTTAACTGGAATGGAAAGAGCAATGAATGACATAGCTTGCTGTCTGCTTTGCAGCCCATCTCTCCTACGTTATTTATCCTAAGGTAAACTCTTCTGGGAACACATTGATATACAGACCCAAAGACGTGTCTGCATGATAGTTGTAATTCAAGCAAAGTTGAAAATGATGCTCAGCCATTATGGTGACACTGTGGGTAAGGTATAGTATCAATCATCTGTCTTCATATTCATTATTACACAATGCAGATTGTCTCTAGAACTTGCAAAGAACACACACACTACCAACATTTCTGATAAAATTTCAACAGAAGATACCAACAGAAGTTTTACATTTTTTAGTACAGTAAAAAAAAATGGGGTGGGATGTTTACAATTTCTCAAAAAGCCTTGAGAAGGAGGAAGAGTTTTATCTCCGTTCATAATAGTTTTATAATATGTTCATTTTGTTCTAGAGAGCCCGTGTCACTCCCCACTGAGACAGCGTGCAGAAGAACTTAGCAATTGAGAGCAGAAAGTCAAATTATTTGTTTCGTGAGAATTGTGAGAAATGCTAGTAACTACATGGAGAAAACCATTTCCCAATCCACTCAGAGATGTGTCACCCTGGAGAGTCCAAAATCAGGGTTTATTTCATTAAATCTTCCTAAAAACGGAAAGCATCATCTATTTTATGGAGAAAAGAAGTCTTTAGCATTTTAGAGAAGCCAATGTATACTTAAACACTACCAGAAGCCTCAATAATGTATTTAGATAGTCTATATCTTATAATATTAACAGTGTGTGATTAAATACACTGGTAATAAATGGTCAAGATTGTTGCTCCTAGCTTGTATGACCCTCTGTCTCACACACACACACTATTTATATGAATATATATCCTTAGTCAATATGAATATATCCCTATACATATAAATATATACTTCTGTACATACAAATATGTACATATTCTGCAATATAAATAGAATAAATATTTATAATATATAAATATTCTATTCATATAAATGCAAATAAATGGGATATTGCCATTCCTAAGTAAACTTGAAAGAAATTAAATTGTAAGATTATATTTTATAGAGTAAATATTTAATATTTGGAGTTCCTACTCTATTATTATTTATGAACCACTATCCACCAAGTATAAGAGTGGCTTCTAGAAAAAATTCTTTAGCTTTATGTTCTAGATGACACACTATTGTATGTGACACATGAGCTGTCTTAATAGAAAATGTAAGGTTCCTAGTAACCAGGTTTATAATCATGTGGGTAGAGTAAGAAAAACATACAAGCCAGGGATAAATCTGTAAATTTTTGCTGACTTTTAGGAGTGCAAAATTATCAAACATAAGAGTTTGTTTTCATCAGACCATAGAGAAATTGATGTCTTTTTAAAAGAAGTTGGCTGGTGAAATAGTAGATACAACTATGAGATTAACTAATATTCTTGGTGTTTTCTATGTAAAGGGAAAGGTAGAATTTATCTTAATTCTTTGTGAAGATACAATCCTACACAGTATTGCAAAAGACTAGTGTGTTTTGAAAATAAGATTTCACATATTACAAATAATGAAGGCAAATGTTGATTGGATATGGCCAAACACGGAATAATATCTTTCCATTTCATATGTGTATGTAGGTATGTGTGTGTGTTTATATCTATAGATAGATAGATAGATAGATAGAATGAAATGTTGCTTTGTGAATAAGTGATTAATGACTAGGCAGTGAAGAAGTATGGGTGAAAAAGGAATTACAGAGGCAGGCTTATTGATAACAACTTTTTATTTTAGAGATACTAGTTCTTGTCAAATTTGTGTGTATTCTTATATGCTATGATTAGTGTCTACCTCGTAGTACTTGCATGACCAAGAACCTGAGACTTAATAGTTGAGGGACTTAAGGCAAAACCAAATACTTCTTTCTACTAAAAAACAACAACAAAAACATATCATTAAAATGACTCACAGATCAGTGTTTTGTCCAGTGTTTATTAAAGTAGCTTCCTCCCGCAGCAGATAAGAAGAAACACAGAGTCCCTCCATGTGTACTCTTTGGTTGGAGGTTTAGTCCCTGGGAGCTCTAGGGGTAATGGCTGGTTTGTATTCTTCCTCCTGTGGGCCTACAAATTCCTTCAGCTCCTTAGGTCCTTCCTCTAGCCCCTTCACTGGGGACCCTGTGCTCAGTCCAATGGATGGCTGTGAGCCTCTACTTCTGTATTAGTAGGGCACTGGCAAAGCCTCTCAGGAGACAGCTAGATCAGGCTTCTGTCAGCAAGCAGTTGTTGGCATCCACAGTAGTGTCTGGGTTTGTTGACTGTATATGGGATGGATCCCCAGTGCAGGGGAATGCCAGGAAAGTGAAGTGGGAGTGGGTGGGTTGGTGAACAGAGGGAGGGGGAATGGGATAGGGCATTTTCAGAGGGGAAACAAGGAAAGGGGATAACATTTGAAATGTAAATAAAGAAAATATCTAATAAAGAAGAGAATAAGTACAGAGACCCACAAGACATTATGAAGAGAGTGAGAGACAATGGAACACTCAGCCCTAAACTGGACTTCTCCATAAAATTCCTCATTCCAAGGCTCATGGAACCCCGTGGAGGAGGAGATAGAAAGTATGTAAGAGCCAGAGTAGATGCAGGAGACTAAAGAAAGAAGGCTGTTAAAATTAACAGGATGGATGCACATTTGAACTCACACAGATGGTGACAGCATACATAGGGCCTGCATGGGTCTGCATCAAATGAGATCATAGAACTGAAAGAAGAGGTAGACTCGTTTTCTAATTACAAGTTTATAATTTGGAGGGTTTTTTTTGTTTGTTTGTTTAAAAAAAAGATAAGCCTGTGTCCACTGGCTGTATCACATGGAAACTTCTTAAGCCACAGGTTCCAAACTCATTTAAGAGGCTGAAGTAGTGAATGATTTGGACCTTTCCCAGGCCCATTGTATCCCTATAAATAGTCTCTACTATGAATTTTGAACTGCAGACAATTTTACACACACACACACACACACACACACCACACACACACACCCAGCAATCAACCTATTGATCCCTGGAGGAGTCTTGACTTCTTGTAGAGACATGTCTGAATCTCAGCACTGGCTCATGCAAACCCTGCTAAAAAACAATGTCTCATTGAAAGAGCTGGAAGGGGAAAGACTCATGAGGGTGTATGGGCACCAAAGCTTTTTTAGAATATTTTTAAATGAGTATAAGAAAGGTGAGATTTTAACTAAGCAAAGGTTGAGAATTTTTTCTAAACACAGGAATCATCAAGTTGTTTCCTTTCTGAAAAACCTGCACACAATTACCCATCCCATAACTCTCAAAACCCAAAGGCCAGGCAGTGTTCCATGGTCTTGCAAGATTTGCTCCTCATTAACTTTCTAGAAACATCTGTTGTCAATCTCAACCCTGTTCACCAAATTCTCAGCAAACTGGGCCACCAGCAGACCAACAAACTTGGCCAGGGGGATTCCACATTGAGTATACATGTCTTTCTTTCTGGGCAGTCTTCTCACGCTTTTATACTTTGTCTGTTTTCATACTTTCAGACTCTTCTTAAATGTCCTTTCCCCTGATATTTCTCTAATTACCACACAATCTAAAGTGTATTTCTGTTTCAATCTTTCTCAGGTTCTGTGACTTAACATAAAACACTACTTATAAGCATTTTATTAACCTCTATGGTCACTTGAATATATTTGAACCAGAATGATACTGTCAATGTACATTTAAATATTTGTCCATACACTTGGATTTGTGCTGCTCTCAACTTTGGTAATATGGACTTCTTTTTGCAGTATGTAATAATTAATACAGAGATTCACAACTGATAAATCAATGTTCCAACTATAAATAACACCAAGTGAGTGCTCAGCTGTGGATGGGTCATCTACATCAACTTCCCACAGTCCAAGGCTCAGGAAACTGCACAGAAGAGGAGCCAGAAAGAACTATAAAGGCTGGCAGATGGGGAAGAAAGCTGGAAGATGACTTCTGGACAAGTCATGACACTTGCATGCATTAACTTTCAAAAGCTGTGTTTACAGTACAAGACCAACACCAGCCCAAGCAAGTCCATAATTTCAGCATGAATCTGGGAAAGACTATTAAATCCTCACCTCTAGATTGGATATTAGCCATTGATAGCTGCTGTGGAATGTGAGTCACATTCCTTAGGGTAGATAATAGTTGGTAAATTGTTCATGACCCATCAGATGACCCTACTCACATGCACATTTGACAATACTAATTGGATTTGGTGGGTTAAAAATAATAATAAACAGTTTTAGAAGAGGACATGAAGTTGGGGGGAAGATGTGTTGGGGTGCCGTAGAAACTCACATGGGTGAGTAGTTAATTGATAGGATATATGTGTGTATGTATATGTATAGAGCTTTCAGTAAATAAAAAGTATTTTTTAAAAAAGGGGAAAAAGACAAGAGCAACCTCATCTATTCAGGAATTAAATGAGACATCTTCATTTCTTTCCATGTTTTTGTTGGCTTGGGTCTTGATGTTTACTGGTATAATTGTCCTCATACGTCTTACATCTGCTTATCTAAAACTTCCCATCCAAATCATATGTGAAGCTTATTTAGAAATTACCATTGCTGTCCTTCACCCAAGGAATTCTATTTGCAAAGTCCTCAGAAAACACTTGAAGCTGTTCTTTATTCTAAGTGTCAGTTGTTTGTCCTCCACCCAACTTTAAAAGAAAACTCCATAGAGACTTAGGATAGAGGAATGATCATGTAGGTACAAACCCCTATTTTTTTCTTTCTAGAAATTGAACCTACATTTCATCATCTCTTAAATCAGATGAATCATGGGACTAACTTCTGTGCAGGAATGGTGACTGACATGTGAGACCAGGTTAAGAAAGTCCAAAGTAACCCTACACATTCTCTTTCTTCTCTCCTAGACCTGCTAGATGTAGAACATGCAGTAGGAAATCTTAGAAGATACCTAATAAACAAGTCCACTGGAGAGTAGGAGCCAAGGTTTCTGAGTGACTGCCTTGAGCAATTGTCATGGTCACAAGATGTACTGAAGTGAGTGACAACTGGACAGTTACTGCATCCAAGTCCTGAGTTTGTATTCAACAGCTACTTGCCATGAAGTGCTTGGCATAGAAGTATTTTATAACTCTTAATCTTCAGTTTGCAGTCAACATATTCCAGTCAAGAAATTCTGACCTGTTTAACAAATTCAAAAGGAAGAACAGTGAGGCCACTATGTCTTATTTATTAAAAATAAATAAATAAAATTTATCAAAAATTTGTCAAAACAAATTTTATTAAAATGTTTATCAGAAAATCAAACAATACTGCTATGTATATAGTAACAACAGTGGATGGATTGCTACTGTATTATTGTAATTGTAATTTAACAGTTACTATTAACAACTGACATATAAAATATGTTAACATTATAGATAATACTTATACTACTGCATGTCAAATATTACCTATAATAGTAATGTACTCATAAGTGTTATAAATATATAAATGTCATATATTAGTGAGATATTAATTATATTTTATATAAAATACATTAATGATAAACTTACATGTTAGAAAATCAGAGAAGTATTCTATGTATTCTTTATCATATTTTCAGATTTTTCTAACATAGTTTTATCCTATCTACCAGATACTAATGGTTTGACCCCATGTTGAACATTCTTTCTGCTAGCCCACTAGAATGTTTGAAAACATTTTTAGTAACACTTGATTATATCCTTCATTTTAGTGCACTTGTGATTCTATGAAGAAATTCTGAGGATGACTACAATTGGATCCGGAGTGCACACAGGTGTTGCATGTTGTTGCCTTCTTCTTCTGTTAAAAAAAATCATGAAATTTTGTCATGGCCTGCCTTTTAATCTTGGGCATTGAGTTAAAAAAATTTACCTCTGTAACTAGCCCTCAGATTTCATCAGGATGTCAAATCAAATCCAGTGAGTGTGAATTTCTAACCTTGCTAACAGGATTAAATGAGATGTTGATGTTCCTCAAATATGGCTCAAAAATCTTCTTCTTTTAAGGAATTGGAGCGGGAACCAACAAAAAAAATGATCATCTCTTACAGAAGACATAATAAGCTCTGTGTAAATTACATTAAATAAATGTCTTAAAATAGTTATGATAGTTATCAAATTCAAAATACTTTAACTGTTTCCTCCAGGTAGATGTAACACACATTAGAGTGCACATATCTGAATGTATAATTTGATGAGTTATGACATAAGGTATATACCCATAAGATTATCCCTGCAACCATGATAATAAACGACCTCCCTAAAAAAGGACCAAGTTCTCCTGAGTCCTCAAAGCTGATAATCCCCCCCTACATACACAGATAGTCTTCCTGTTACTGTAGGTTAGTTGATATTTTCTATAACTTTACATATATGGAAACACATTGTAGATTCTCTTGTATAATTTCTATTCTGGCATATTGAGATCTACTCATAGTTTTAAGTCTATGGACCTATAGCATTCACACATTTTTATTATTAAATGTGAACCATTGTGCATGATTCTGTGCAAAGCATTGTTTAAAAATGTGCTTCCTATTCTTTTTTTCTATTGCCTAGGGATGGGATGGCTGGATGACATAGATGAATATGAGATTTTAGGAGATGATCCAACTGTGTTCCAAAATCCTTGTACCATTTTAAAACCTTACAAATAGTGCATGAAAGTCAAAGCCCTTTAAACCCTTATCAACATAATATAGTCTGTCTTTAGCCATATGGTTTAACCACAGTGGTACCATGACGTGACTTGTAGGTGTGGCTTTCAGAAAACTAAGAATATTACACATATTTACAGGTGCTTCTTTTTATATATCTTTGATAACTTCCTCTATCTTTTGCCTATTTTTATTGGGCTGTGAATTCTTCCATGTTAACAAATTCTTTAAATATAATTAATAAGTAGTAGACATACAATTTACAAATATTTTCTTTTAGCCTGATCTCTTTCTCTTATCAATTGTATAGACAGTTTTGAGCTAATCTAAACAAAACAAAACAAAGCAAAACAAAACAAAACAGAAACACAGAGCACTGTTCATTTGATAATTAGGTTTCTAAGTCATGTGCATATCATAGTTATTTTTTATTAATCATCAATCCAGAGAGTGATTGTCCAGCATTTTCTGGCACTTACATATCTTTACTGGCATAGATAACACCTGTCATGGAAAAACCACTGCTTACGTTCAAGTATTATAGTCCCCTTTCTATTTTTAATATAATGAATCCTCTTTTAATTTTAGAGTTCCTCCTCACATATGGAAATATGTTTGCATGACTATTGTTTTCTTTTTGATTGGGAGAAATATTTCTGAGATTCTGAATTTCTGGATACTTCTTAAGCTGGCCATCACATCCCAGATGGTAATAAACCTTTAAATTATGAATGCCCTAGATGATGAGGAAGGACTTACTTCAATGTATGGTAAGTGGCACACTCAATTACATGGGGTTTCGATAGAGGAAAGTTGGAGAAATGTTTGACAACACAAGTGTACAAGCTCTATTCTGCCCAAGGAAATGCAGTCACAATGCTCTCATTGTGCATGAACATCAGGCTCCAGTCTCTTCAGCCTTTCAATATGATCTGAACAGCTGTAAATCACTAAGTCTTAAGCAGTTGGACAGGGGCCTCTGAGGCTTGCATCTCCTTTGAGCTGAGTTCTTGAAAGCCAGAGTCTACCAATCAAGAGTTTTAAGGTATTAAACTGAAACCCATGTAAAAACCTTGAAGAGACTGTCTGTAAAACATACCTATTGGCAAGGTTCACTCATGCAGTCACTCATGTGACTAGGGTTTATATAAATCTTCAAGCAAACCATACTATTTCCAAGGCTAATGGTTGCTTTCCACAAGTGAAAGTAGAACCCTGCAATGGCTACCCTTGGTTGTCAACATATGGAATTAAGTAAAACCCCCAAAATGGGAGAGGTAAACCTGTGAATCTTTTGTTTAACTTGAAGTGGGAAGATATACTTCTAATACAGATCTTTGAAGTAGGAAGACATACCTTTACTCAGATCTTTTGAGCTGGAAAACTCACCTCTAATGTAGACCAGGCCTTTTCCTGGAAGCCTATATATGAACAGAGAAGATAGATGGTTTTGCTATTTACCTGCTTGCTCTCACCTTGATAGCAAGCCCATTCCTTCACAGGCATTAGAGCCTATTTTATTGGGATTCCAGCATATACTAAAATTCAACTGAAACATCTCGCCTCATGGACTGAACAACTACTAGATTATTGGAGATTCAGTTCATTGTAAGCCATATGTATATATGTGTGTATATATACATATAATTGTATGTATGTGTATGTATCCAATTACATGTGTATATATATATATATATATATATATATATTGAGAGAGAGAGAGAGAGAAGCAGACAGACAGACAGAGAGAGAGACAGAGACACAGAAACAGAGAGAGACAGAGATACAGAGACAGAGAGAGAGAGAGAAAGAGATTCATTCTGTAAGTTCTGTTATTCTAGAGAACTCTGACTAATACAGATTTTGGAACTAGACGTAGTTCTATACCAATAGAAGCATAAGGTGGGTGAGAAAGTAGAAGGATCTGGGAGAGATGAGGGAAGAGAAACCATAATTAGATTGTATTTTGTGAAAAAAAATACATTTTTAAAAAGTAAAAATGAAAGTGACTAGGTAACTGGAACATCGACCTAAGTTTCAGTGAAACCCCTGTAAAGAGTCCTGTAATGTATACTAGACTCTCATTCCTTTCATGGGTACCCTGAGTGAGCTATATAGGATGCATATTTACAGTAGACACTCGAGGAATTTGGAGATTCTAGGAATGTACAACACCTGCCAAGCAAAGCTGTAGAAACTGAATATAGCCTTTAGCCCAAGTGAGAGGATACATATCTTCAAAATGACTGGAGCATATCGGAAGTACTCCGTACGCCCACAGAAGCGAAACTGATGCTACCCTATGGCATATATGCTAGATAAGGACTATATTTGGCTCTTACTTTGTTCCAGTATTTCATTGTGTCACTTCCCTTTCTTCCTTACAGAATGAGAATATTGATAGCATGATATGTCATATATTGGAAGTAGATAAATCATATTTGGATTTTCAAAGGCTCTTAGCTAATAGTTCATCTTAAATATCAGAAAAGACTGAGTTTTTAGTATTTCAACTTTGATGAAACTATGGGAACTTTTGAAGTTGCACACAGTCCAATTTTATTGTCATGGATAGAAGCCTGTGGGACCAGGGTAGACCATTATTGTTGTAATGTAAAACATGTCACGTGGGCTCACGTATTTGAGTGTTCAATCACCAGAGATTGTATGGCCTGTAGTATATTGGACCTATCTGGCAAGAGAAGTCTCGTAAGAGTTGGCCATGATGTTCATACCTGCTTCTGGTTACAGACTGACTTCTCTGCTGCTTATTCATGCTGGCATGCGAGATGTTAGACCACACATTTTCACTGCTAATGAGGTATTCCACCATGCCTTCCCACCTTCTGGAATCAGTAGCCAAAAAAAAAAAAAAAACCCACTTCATCCCTTAAATTGCTTCTGTCAGGTAGTTTGGCTCAAGGATGAGAAAAGAAATGAATACACTTAACATTTAGAAAGGATTTTTCATGTGGTAAGGATTTGTTATTTCTAGTTTAGAGATTATGAAATTGAAGGAAGTTTAAAATTGTTCACATTCATACCTGTCAAACATACAAATGGATAGTACTATATAACACCAAGGTATAAGCAAAGTCCAGTCTTCTGTTCTTGAGGCTTCTGAAGGTATAATTTCACAATCATACATGGTACTTTATGTGGGAGGGCCTAACTTCTCATTGCCATTCAAGAAATACTTTGTAAATGATTGTCTCTTTGAAGAACTCTGGGTCTTTTGTCACTGTCTTCTAAGATGAAATTAAATCTTTGGAACACATTCCTTGTAAGGATCCTTTTAATATTTTCAAGCTGTATAACACACAATATCAATACATTAAAGCCAAGGGCTAAATAACCCATAAAGGAGGTGGCAGTAGATCTCTACATCTCCTGAGGATCTCTCTGTCTAAGATGTCCATGTTCTAACTTATTTTGGCATCTGTTACTTCAAAACTCATATATGTTATTAAATATATTTTCTGGAGTCTACAGAAAGTTTGAAAATGAGATTTTTGTCATAAAATTTGTGACTCCATCAATGTGACTTTTGTTGAATTCATTCATTTACATAGATACATCAGTTGAGCACGTTATTTTAAAAAAATGTATTCAGAACTTAGTATTAACATGTCTTCCACCATAAACTCAGTCTTCTGTGAACAAAAAAAAAAGAACTTTGAATATAAAAATAAGGGAGCATATCTTATAGAACCTGTGAATTGACTTCTGAAAAAAATTGTCATCAGAGAAAATGGAGAACCAGGGATATCTCACTTGTAACTATCTCCTGAAAGGAATGTTTTCCCACTAAGGACACTTGGATTATGGGAATCATTTAAATTACTATGATTAAGCAGGTACTGGTGCAGATAAAAGTTTGTGAAACTTCTTCATTAGAAAGCATTTAAGCATTGAGAAATGGATAGTATAAAGAAGGGTTGGAAAAGAAGTTGAGAAGACAAAATATAATTTTCTTACATTTTTATAGCTTTATTCGTGAAAATGTGGGTGAATGTGACCTATGACATCAAGGGGATTTTAATGTAAGTCTTGCTATCATATATATGCAGAAGCAGCTCCTACTGTAGCTCTTGTTATCTGAATGATCCTGAACTGCAATTTCTTCATTGCTAACATCAGTGTAATGTTTTGTTGAGGCTACTCTGAGAATCATCTCTAGTTTAAATATCTACCACTTAAAACCTGTAATGTTTCTTCTTAGTTTTAAAAGCAATGGACAAATGAAAAAAGGAAGAAATACTGAAACATTAATAGTATTGATGTGTTAGAACAGCGGGTTGCATCAGAACAAACCACACACTAGACCCAAACAGTTCTACGTGTAAGAGGTTTAATTGAGAGGGATAGAGGGGGCAGTAGCCGAAAGAGATGGAGGAATGTTTCCCGTATATATATGGGTTCTGACTTAGTGGCTACAGGTAAAGGTGGGAGGTGAGCCCAATGGATTCTGGGAATATGGTGGCTGTTGCCCTGGCAACAGGTCTGTGAGACCTGCCCATGCGATGCCAGAGGCTTTGGATGCCTTGATGCTAGCAGGTATTGTCTACTTTATGTCAACTTGACAAGTTGGAATCATTGGCAAAGAAGGAAGCTCAACCAAAAAAAATATTTCCAACAGAGTAACATATGGGCAAGTCCGTGAGGCATTTTTCTTGATTGGTGATTGATATAGAAGGGCCTTGCTTATTGTGAGAGTTGCCACCACTGGGCTTATGGCATAGCAAATAAGGTTCAACAAGCCATGATGTTCAATCCAGTAAGCAATTCTCTATGGATTTTGAATCATCTCCCGTCTTCAGGTTCCTGCCTTGAGTTACTGACTGGACTGCCTTTGATGATGAACTATGCTGTGGAACTACAAGCTGAAATATACTGCTTCTATCCCAAGTTTCTCTGTGTCATGGTGTTTCATCACAGGAATAGAAATACTAAGATACAAACAGTATTTAGTGAGAGAAACGTTTAGAAATTTATAAGTTACTAAGTTTATGTAGTTTATAAAAATCTAAGAATAGAATTTATCCATGATGACAAACATGTTTGCTTTAGTATTAATAAAATGCATCTTTAATGTTTTAATGTCAATAGCTGTTGTTATACAGATGTTACATAGGGGAGATGATGATGGTGATTATAAAAAGGTAATACTTATTCCCAAGCATAGCTGTAAAGAGATGAGAGAGGAAAACCCACCAAACTTAACCTTATATATTTTCCCTTCTCCTGAACATTTGAACATTTGTTCGCTCAAATCAGTTTGTTAGAATTTTGCCATCTACCTAATACTTTACTACCACGTGGCAAAAATATATTACCCTTAAAGGAGAATTTGTTGGTATATAAAGACATTAATCTAATACTGTAAATATAAAAGCATAGACATAATAAGTTGCCTTATGGAAAGATCTATGGCTTTATGGACACATAAATATTTGAGTTAGCAATGGTTTTTCTGAGGAAATGGGACTGACATCTAGGTAAAGTCAAAAAATAAGTGAGTCAGGAGAGAGGGGCAAGAAAATTCTAGGCAGACTAAGAAATTTCAAACACTTCAGCTAGTTGAAAGCAACACATTTTGAAAGACAGAAAATAGAAGATAGAGTGAATTAATTAGAATTCTTCTTCAGAGCCGGGCAGTGGTGGCACACGCCTTTGATCCCAGCACTTGGGAGGCAGAGGCAGGCGGATTTCTGAGTTCGAGGCCAGCCTGGTCTACAGAGTGAGTTCCAGGACAGCCAAGGCTATACAGAGAAACCCTGTCTCGATAAACCAAAAAAAAAAAAAAAAAAAAAAAAAAAATCTTCAGAATTCTATAGAGCCAAATAATAATTTGCTGTTGGAGGCAGAGGGCAATGCAAGTAGAAAATATAAGAGAGGCGCGTGATGGCTATTCTTGGTTGTCAACATGACTACATCTGGGATTAACTAAAACCCCAAAATAAAGGGGGCACACCTGTGAGGGATTTTGCTTAATTTGAAATGGGAAGATATATTTCTAATTTGGATCTTTGAGGTGGGAAGACACATCTGTCCTGCTAATCTTTGAAGTGGTGCAATACACCATTAATTCAAATCGTTTGAGATGGGAAGACCCACTTCTACACTGGGCCATGCCTTCTGCTGGAAGGATATATTCAGACATGGATGAAGAATGTTTTTCTCTTTTTGTCTACTTGCTTTTGACCTCACTGGCAAGTTAATTCTTTCCCCTGCATTAGAGCCCACTTCCTTAGGATTGTGCTGCATACTGAAGACCACCTAAGACATCCAGATTCTTGGACTAAATATTGGATCTTCCATTCATAGGCAGCCATTGTAAGGTTTGTTAGATCACAGCCTGTACATCATTCTATTAAATCACAGAGAGAGGAGGAGAGAGAGAAAGAGAGAGATTCATTCTATAACTTCTGTTTATTCTAAAGAACCCAGACTAACACAGCATGCAAGAGGCAAAATCTAACAGGCCTGAACTTAGGGAGGCATTGTGTAAGTGGGAGAGAGACAGAAACAGTGGTTTATTTACTTCTTTTTATGCGACTATATCTGTAGTGGTCACTTTCTAAATGTACAGTCCAGTGAAAAGGGACAGCTGGGGATTATTATAAATTTGTAAGCTAGACTTTAGTTATATTAAATGTGGGTGCCTTTCAAGCACTGAAGAGGATATAGTCACAAGGTTGCTGTATCAAGGCATGAAGATATCTCTTGTGGTTTATGTGGCACTTGTCTGAAGCATATTGAGGAGAGATAGGAAGTTGCTGAAAGGAGCCTGATATAGCTGTCTCCTGAGAGGCTCTCCAGTGCCTGACAAATACAGAGATGGATGTTCTCAGCCAACCATTGGACTGAGCACTGGGTCCCCAATAGGAGTTAGAGAAAAGAATGAAGGAGCTGAAGGAATTTGCAACCCCATAGGAAGAACAATATCAACCAACCTGACCCCACTAGAGATCCCAGGGGCTAAGTCACCAACCAAGAAGTACACATGGAGGGACCCAGGGCTCCAGCTGCACATGTAACAGAGGAAGGCCTTGTCAGGCATCAATGAGAGGAGAGGCCCTTGTTTCTGTGAAGGCTCGATGCCCCAGTGTAGGGGAGTTCAAGGGTGGGGAGGCAGAAGTGGGTGGGTGGGCAGGGAAACTCATAGAAGCAGGGAGAGGGGGATGGGATAGGGGATTCCTGGGAGGCAGGAGGGAACTGGGAAAGGGGATAACATTTGAAATGTAAATAAAGAAAATATCCAATTAAAAAAAAGGCAGAAATTGAGTGTCAGAAAGTGACTGATTTTAGAATTTTCTGAGGAAATCATTTCCACATTTTTGGATTATGTCTTCTGCTTTTTAAAGCTCTTATTCTTTTGTATTGTTTTGTGTTGTTCCAAGGAGGTCTGGGAACTCACAATGTAGCTAATGCTGTCCTCAAAGTTATACCAACATTTCTGTAGGAGCTGAGAATACAGGTGTGTGATCTGTACCCCCTCTGTGACACACACACACACACACACACACACACACACACACACATACACACGCAAGCTTGACTCAAATTCTCCTTTGCTTTTTTATTGAGATTGTACCTCTCTAATACAGGCAGGAAGATGTGCAATAAGAAGCAGGAAGTAAGTTGCAGTTTGCATTGAAGGTATGTACCTGGTTGGATAAGAGTACTTATGGTATATACAACTCAGAAACAAATGTATAGATTCCTTAGAGTGAGAAATTACTCAAATAAAAATGGCATGTATAAAATACCATTAACTGATGGCAGAATCTAGAGAAAGTAGTTTGCCCTTCCTTGTATAGGAAATGGTTCCCTGTCATGAGAAGAATCACGTTAGCAATAAACATTTGCAGTTCCATTTTATTTTAAAGTTTTACATCCTAAGCAGTATGCAATTACTATATGAGCTTACTCATAGCTTACACCTATCAACTTTTTATTTTCATTGGTGTTAATTTTCATGCTGCATCATCAATGGAAGGAGAGGTCCTTTGTCCTGTGAAGGTTCTGTGCCTCAGTGCAGGGGAATGCCAGGGCCAATAAGTGGGAGAGGGTGGGGTGGCAAGCATGGGAAGCATGGAGCCAACAGGGATTTGGTCTTGTTTTTGTTTGTTTGTTTGTTTGTTCCTGGTAGGGGAAACTGGGAAAAGGAAAATCATGTGACATGTAAATAAAGAAAATATCTAATAAATTTTTTTTTCATGCTGCTTCAAGTGTATTTGAAGGACATGCCTCCAAGTTACCATGAGCAGTTATTTCTTTCTGGGTAAACATAAAAAATTATTTCTAGCAAGAAAAGTGTTTAAAATGGTTTTCATGTAAAGACAGTGCCTTATTCAAGCTCTGAAGAGTTTTAACAGTGTAAATCCTAATCTCAGAAATTCCAGTTTACTAAATCTACTGTGGGCCAAGAATTCAGTGCCTAGGGTAGCAACCAATTGCTTTGCCTGTGACAGATATCTAATCAGATAGCTTTGGTAATATGTTCTCTTTGGACAGTCCATCTTCCTCATCTTCCTCTTTGACTATATCTTTGTGTAAGCTGACAATACAGATAATTTCCCAACTTGTTAGTTGGGAAAGTCTCTGGGAAAGTCTCAGCTATCATTCGGAGTGTCCCAGCTTCTGTGGATCGTTTTCTGCAAACCTGAAAAGCCTCTGTCATGAGACTGAAAGGAAGTACACAGGAAATAATACATCTTGTCTCAGTCAGCTGTGACTCTTTCTGATTTTTATTTCCCAAGCATTGCCACCGCTTTACTCCAAGTAATCTTTCTTAGGAATAGTAAGGGAATGCTGATGCTGGGGACACTGCCTTCCATCAAAGTGATTGCAGGATATTTCATGTTGGCTTGCTAGTCATCTTTTCCATCTTCTCCTGGGTGTGTCTTCTGGGCTCAGAAACTACACAGCTGGCTTCCAGATGTGATTAAGTTCTTTCTGTTAATTAGGTCCAGTGATTGGCAATAGCAACAAATTCCAGATAGAATTAAGAGTAGAGAGAAGCTGTAGGGTGAATACACCCACTTTGCTTGTGCAATGTAATTGATACTGCATTGCTCAGGAGTCACCCCTCCTAGAAGTGACGCCTTGTTTCTTGAAACAGAATATTATTGATCTAAAGCCAAATACAATCATTCAATTCCCCAGGTCTGCAGCAGATTGTTTCTACATTGTCCAAGAAATCATCCCTGGAGGCACATCTAGTTGTTAAGGATTATTTAAAACACCATATTCTATGGATTCAAAGGCAGCAAACAGAGCAGTTTGGCATACACATTCTAGAACAAGAATATTCACATTGAAACAACTTTGTTAGTAAGTAGCTATATTGCTTTTGGAAACCCTGACTAGAATGTTTGTTGTTTATAAAATAAGACAACCTACTTATTTCGAGGATTTTTGTGAGCCAGACAAAATTACTCTGTGTAAATTTATATCAGAAGTTTGCAACGAAAGCCCAAGACTGAGCACGAAACAAGCAGTCAACTGTAGTGATGCTCCAATAATGTTTAAAAAATATCATGAGTTCAATAAATTGATTGCATTCTAAAACCTATCCCTCCATCTACATATAAGCATAGCTGTTACCCCTTAGATAAGAATTTTTTTTTACAGCAAATCAAGACCATTTAAAAACAACACTTGACCAAGACAGAGGAATATTGACTGTGTGGTGTACAGCTATAATCAGAATATTTGTAATATACTCTCTCTACCAAAGGTTCAGGGAATATCATGGGAAAGAGAAGGAATGATTACACAAACCAAAAGACCAGTTCATCCACTTGGAAGCAATGTCTTCTCTAAATAACATGGCCACGCTACCTTGAAATACCAACAACATTGTGAAATAATGAATATCTGAGGAAGTTATTACACCAACTGACATGCTGACATGGGTGGGGGAATCTGACAAGACCTTATCCCTAGATGAAGGCAATAGGCAATTAATGGCTACTAAGAGAGTGAGAGCAAATCTTTTGGAAGGAAAAGTGGCTTGATAAGCTTCCTCATCACAGGCAGTTAGTGTGAAACACATATGGGAACCATATTAAATGGACTCAGAAGGTTGTAGTTATATACTGCACATATGT
Organism: Mastomys coucha; assembly: GCF_008632895.1. Classification (NCBI taxonomy): domain Eukaryota; kingdom Metazoa; phylum Chordata; class Mammalia; order Rodentia; family Muridae; genus Mastomys; species Mastomys coucha. The sequence continues at coordinate 94,741,310 of NW_022196913.1, forward strand.
GTTCATGAGAGGATATGCATGTGAGTATGTGTGTTGTGAGTGTGAGTGTGTGTGTGTATATGTGTGTGTGTGTGTGTGTGTGTGTGTGTGTGTGTGGCAATAATCAAAGATGGAAAGGTTATGAATTTGGAAGGAGTTGAAGGAAACAGGAAGAACTGGACAGGGGAGAGATTGGGATATAAATGTTGCACTAATATATGAACTTCTAAAATGCAAGATAAAATAGTGTAAATATAAAAAAAAAAAGATAAAGAAAAGAGACAAATAACATTAATTACCCTAATCGATTTTTTTTTATTTATTGAGCCCTAGCTAGTCAACCCTACTAACAACATCTTATATATAAGGAAACTAATTCATGAGCAAATAAAATTGCTTTTATTTATTCATAAAGTTAGAAGTGGAAATTGTAGCCAAAACTCAAAATACACAAAACTAATGTCCATGTACTGATTGAATTCCTCCTAGTCCAAAGGACATAAGTTTTAAAGTTTGAGTATTATTGTACAACATTAGAATTAGTAGTAATAATAGATGTTTCACATTTTTAAGAGCAAGGATTTCAAATATGTTGCTAGAAATAAAAGGTAAAATAATATTAGTTTCCACAACTTGATCATTGTATACATATATAAGGCACAACATTTATTATGTAGATATATATATATGCATGATTTGGTCATTATAATTTTTAAAATTATAAGGTTACTTTTGTGAGGTCCTAATCTTTATATTTAAAAACATATGTTTACTTCATACACATCCTTACACAGGATAAAAAGGGTGCAGATGGCTAGTTGAGAGATATTTGAGTAACATGCATCTCTTTTTCAGTCCAACAGGAACCAATTTCCTTGTTTAACTGTGTGTGAGACATAGCAATTTATATGCTATGACATATTCATTCATCCATACCGAGGTAAAGTAGTTAAAGCAAGGAGTGAAATTACACCTCTCCCATAAAGCACATTCAAGGTCACTGCAGAATCATTGCTATAGAAGAGACAAAGCCTGACTTAGTTTCACAGAATTCCTAGGCTTCCACTTACCTTCACACTTTCAAGACATTGTGTTGTGAGTTATCCATCAGAGAAGACTACTCAGATATGGGTTCAAATCAACAAAAAGTCTTTGTTAGCTGGCCAGCAACTACCCTGGGTGTCCAGGACCTGAATGGAGTCCTCCATCTTTTTATTTTAGGGTGGGATTTTAAATACAAAAATCACATCCTGACAAACTTTATTTAGAGACAACAGTAGGCCAGAATCAGAAATACAGAAGAAAACAGTAAGGTTAGTACATTTAGAGACTCTCAGGAACTATGGACTCTGATGGATTAATTCTTTATTTTTCTTTTGGCATATATTGCTTCCTACATACTGGGTTCCAAGGCTTGATTGGTACTTCCGTCATGACATACATTGTGTTAAGATGTGGGGATGGTTCAGGAAATTTTTCCCTGTGCCCATGTGCTCGAGGCTCTTTCCGACTTTCTTTTCTATTAGTTTCAGTGTATCTGGTTTTATATGGAGGTTCCTGATCCACTTAGACTTGAGCTTTGTACAAGGAGATAGGAATGGATCAATTTGCATTCTTCTACATGATAACCTCCAGTTAAGCCAGCACAATGTGTTGAAAATGCTGTCTTTTTTTCCACTGGATGGTTTTAGCTCCTTTGTCAAAGATCAAATGACCATAGGTGTGTGGGTTCATTTCTTTTGAATCTTCAATTCTTTTCCATTGATTCACCTGCCTGCCACTGTACCAATTGCTCTGTAGTAAAGCTTAAGGTCAGGGATGGTGATTCCACCAGAGGTTCTTTTATTGTTCAGAATAGTTTTTGCTATTCTAGGTTTTTTTGTTATTCCAGATGAATTTGCAAATTGCTCCTTCTAAGTCTGTGAAGAATTGAGTTGGAATTTTGATGAAGCTTGCATTGAATCTGTAGATTGCCTTTGGCAAGATGGCCATTTTTACACTCCTTCATGGCTGGAAGGATTGCAAGCTGGTACAACCACTCTGGAAATCAGTTTGGCAGTTCATCAGGAAATTAGGCATAGTACTACCAGAGGACCCAGCTATACTACTCCTGGGCATATACCCGGAAGATGCTCCACCATACAATAAGGACACATGCTCCACTATGTTCATAGCAGCTTTATTTATAATAGTAAAAAATTGGAAACAACTCATATGTCCCTCAACAGAGGAATGGATACAGAAAATGTGGTACATCTACACAATGGAGTACTACTCAGCTATTAAAAACAATGAATTTATGAAATTCTTAGGTAAATGGATGGATCTGGAGAATATCATCCTAAGTGAGGTAACCCAATCACAAAAGAACACACATGGCATGCACTCTCTGGTAAGTGGATATTAGCCCAGAAGCTTGGAATACACTAAATACAATCCACAAACCACAAGAAACTCAAGAAGAAGGAAAACCAAAGTGTGGATACTTTGTTCCTTCTTAGAAAGAGGAACAAAATACATGTGGAAGGAGTTGCAGAGACAAAGTGTGGAACAGAGACTGAAGGAAAGACAATCCAGAGACTGTCCCATCTTGGGATCTTTCCCATATACAATCACCAAACCAGACACTATTGTAGGTGCCAGCAAGTGCTAACTGACAGGAGCCTGATATAGGTCTCTCCTGAGAGACTCTGCCAATGCCAAACTAATACAGAAGTAGAGGCTCACAGCCATCCATTGGACTGAGCACAAGGTTCCCTGTTGAAAGAGCTAGAGAAAGGACCCAAGGAGCTAAAAGATTTGCAGCCCCTTAAGAGGAACAATAATATGAATAACTAGTACCCTCAAAGCTCCCAGAAAGTAAGCCACCAACCAAAGAGTACATATGGTGGGACTCATGGTTCCAGCTGTATATGTATAGCAGAGGATGGCCTAGTTGATCATCAGTGGGAGGAGAGACACTTGGTCCTGTGAAGGTTTTATGCCCCAGTGAAGGGGAATGCTGGGGCCAGAAAGTGGGAGAAGTGGGAGAAGGTGGGTTGGTGAGCAGGGAAGAGGGAGGGAAAAGTTTTTTTTTTTTTCTAGAGGGGAAATCAGGAAAGGAGATATCATTTGAAATGTAAATAAAAACTATCTAAGAAAAAAAAAGAAAGTCTTTTTGGCACATAATAATCAAAACACTGAAGGTATGGAACAGAAAAAGACCATGAAAAACTGAAAGGGAAAATATTAAGTAGAATAAAAAGACAGACCTATTGGAATAACACCTGATTTCTCAATGGAGATTCAAAAAGCCAGAAGGCCTTGATAGATGTTCTACAGACTAAGAGACTAGAGATATCAGGCCAGACTACTATAAACAGGAAAATGTTCCATCACAATAAATTGAGAAAACAAAACATTTCACAATATACCCAAACATAAGCAGTATCTATCTACAAATCCTGCTATACAGAAGCTTCTAGAAGGAAACCTAAAAAAGTGTATTCATACCCAAGAATACACAATCAATTAATAATCCCAGACCAGAAGTTCAAAAGTGAGAAAACTCTCTCTCTCTCTCTCTCTCTCTCTCTCTCTCTCTCTCTCTCTCTCTCTCACACACACACACACACACACACACACACACACACACACACAAACATACACACACCACACCTGCTCAATGATATCTCTCAATACAAATGGTCTCAATAACTCAATACTGATTTCCCAATTTAATTTATGAAGCCACAGTCATTCTGATACCCCAACAATATGAAGACCCAACAAGAAAAGAGACTGTAGACCATGAACAAAAAATGCAAATATTCTCAATAAAACATTTGCAGAAAGAATTTAAGAACACATTAAAAAGATCATCCACCATGATCTTGTAGGCTTCATGTTAGAGATGCAGAAAGAATTCAATATATAGAAATTGATTAAGAATAATCCACCACATAATCACACCAAAAAACAAAAACTACTTGAGGATCTCATTAGATGAGTAGAAAAGGCCTTTGGCCAATTCCAATATCCCTTTGTAACAAAAAGTCCTGAAGAGATTATGAGTTTATGATTGTAGCCCAACATACTAAAAGCATTTTACAGAAATCCCAAAGTCATTATCAACTGAAATGGAAGGAAACCCAAAGAAATTTAATTAGAATCAGGAAGAGAACAGGTTTGCCCACTCTTTCCAGCCCTCTTCAATACAGTACTTGAAGTTACCTAAATCAATAACCTAACTGAAAGAGACCGAGGCGGTATATTTATAAACTGGAAAGAAAGAGGTCAAAGTCTCTTCATCTTCATGTGGGATGTTAGCACATAGAAAGGACCCTAAAATTCCACCAGGAAACTCCTACAGCTGATAAATATTTTCAGCAAAGTAGTTAATGCAAAATTAGGTCACTAAAATCAAATCGGTAGTCCTATATACAAACAATAAATGATCTCTGAGAAAGAAACCAGGAAAAGAGGATCTTTCACAATAGCCTCAAATAATATAAACTATCTTGTGGTAACTCTAATAAACAAGTAAAAGACACGTGAAAATAATCTTCATGTCTTTAAAAAAAAAAAAGAAATTGAAGACATTAGATCTTCCATGCTCATGCATAGATCAATGGGATTAATATAGTAAAGATAGTCATCCTACCAAAAGAAGTTTACAGATCACTACAATTCCTATCAAACTTCTAACACAATTCTTCACAGATCTTGAACAATTTTCAGCTTCATATAAAAACACATGCACAATAATCAAAACAAAACCAAAATAATTGTGCATAATAAATTGACTTCTAGAAGTATCACCATCCCTGACCTCAAATTTTACTACAGATCCATAGTAATAAAAACTGCATTGTATTGTCACAAAATACCTATTGTCACAAAAATAAAAAGATTAATCAATGGAATTATACATAAGTCTCAGACATAAATTCACACACTACAGCCACCTGATTTTTGATAAAGAAGCTCATAATGTATACTGAAAAGAGACAACATATTAAACAAATGGTCAAACTGGATGCCTGCACTTAGAAGAATAGATAAATAGTCATCACCCTTTGCAAAACTTATCTTCAAATGGATAAAGAGCCACAACCTGAAACCAGACCCATGGAAACTAGTAGAAGAGAAAGTGGGGAATATCCTTAAATGCATTGACAGGGCAAAAACTTTCTGAACAAAACATGCATTGAACAAGAAATAAGACCAAAAGTTAATACATAGGATATCATGAAACTTTAAATCTTCTGAATGTAATAGGACACCATCATTCAGAAAAAGAAGAAGCAAACAGAATATGAAAAGCTGGTTAACAACTACACACTCCAAAGAAGACTAATATACAAAAATATATAAATAATTAAAAATCTAAGAATAAAAACAGAGTAAAATTGGTGCACAGATTTAAATAGAGAATTCTCAAAAAGAAAAAAAAAAAGACAGACAGACAGAAAGAAAGAAACTCAAATAATTGAGCAACAGTAAAAGAAATGTTAAATATCCCTAGTAATCAGGGAAATACAAATCAAAACTACTTTGATAGTTTTTCTTATACTAATCAGAATGGGTAAGATTAGTAAAACAAATGATAGCTCATGCTGATGAGGATGCAGAGTAAGGGGAACATTCTTCCATTGATGGTTGAACTATAAACTTGTACTGTCAATATGAAAATCAGTATGGCAGTTCTTTGGGAAGAAAGAAATCAATTTATCACCAGATCCAGTATACCACTATTGAACATATAGCCTAAAAGATGTGGCATCCTACCACAGATATTCTTCTTCAACCATGTTCATGGATACTCTATTCATATTAACTAGAAATGAGAAACAACTTAGATATCACTCAACATAAAAAGGAATAGCAAAAAAAAATCTGTACAATCTAATATTATTCAGTAGTTTAAAAATGAAATAATGAAATCTGCAGGTAAATGTTGCCGCTAGAAAAAAAAAAATCATCCTGAGTGATGTAATCCAGGCCCAGAAATACAAATATAGTACATAGTTATTTATATGTGGATGATAGATGTTAGGTCAACGATTACCAAGGAGTTGAGGGGGAGCAGAATGATCTTCCCAGAAAAGGGAAATAAAATAAGGTACCTCTGGGTAGATGGGGGAAACTGGACTGGCAGTATCAAATGCAGAGAGAAAAAAGAAGGCGGAAAGGTACAGAAAGATTTCTAAAATTAAGGGCCATTGAGGGACAGTATGAAAGTCTAATACAATAAAAACTCTCTGAAATACAAATGAATCCACAAATATTGCAGGAGACAGAGCCCCTGAACTGGACATCTCTTGTCACCAAATGAAGCTTTTCATGGCTGGACTTGTTTATATCTGCCGAATTGCTATCCAAAGTGGTCCCATGAGAATTCTGAAACAACCCACTCTATTGTGTAGTTGCCCACCACAAAGTGATAGCAAAGCCCCATTCCAGAAAACAACACCTATACAAGTCATTGAACATGGAATAGAGGTAGTGCCTATGAAGCCTTCAATCCTATGTGCTGCCAATATTTGACTTAAAATCCGTTCCAGGAGATGGAATCCGTACATGACCCTTCTTGCTGTCAGGAAACTGAGACTAGATATTCCAGAGATATAGGTTAAAGCCAAACAATACTGTTCATAAAAATTAAAAAAAAAAAAAACTAGTAAGAAAAATGATTCCAGCAGACACTCTGCTATACTCATAGGTCAGTGACTTCCTTGGCCATCACCAAAGAAGCGTCCTCCTGCGGCAGATGAGAACAGAGGCAGGGACCCACAGCCAGACTCTATTCAGAGAACGAGAGAACTTGGAACACCTAGTCCTAACCAGAATGTCTCCATCTAACCCGAGTCCTGTGGAAGAGGGGGTAGAAGATTGTAAGAACAAGAGATGAAAGAGGGCACCAAGAAAACAAGGTCCTCTAAATCAATGGGATTGATGGAGATATGAGCTCACAGAGACGGAAGCAGCATGTATCAGACCTGCATGGGTCTGCACCAAGTGGAGTCCCATGCCTGAAAGAAAAAACTAATCACATATCCCATCCCTAACCCAGAAGCCATCTAATTGATACCTACTTGAAAATGCAAGATTATTTTTTCCAAGGGAATCTTACTTGGGGGTAAAAACTGTTCTAGGGGAAGTGATAGGGGGTTTGTGGAGAAGAAACTGGAAAGGGGGATAACATTTGATATGTAAATAAATAAAATAACCAATAAAAAAGTGTAGGCTCCATGCTGAGTAATAAATAGCCAACATAAAACTCTCTCAATGCCAACATTAGAAGTGCTTTGTTTAGTAATGATGTCAGTACTTTTGACTCTTACTTTATCTAATTTTCATTTTATACATGCTATTCTCTCATTCTTTACACTACTGATCTTTTGAGTATATATTATGGCTTCCGTTTCACCCTACTAACCTGTTAATCTACTAACCTGTTAGTATATATTATGCTTCCAGTTTAGTGTTTTTTTGGGATTCCTGAGTGGGGGAACGGAGTGGGTCTCTGCATCTGTTTGTTTCTTGTGTCCTTCCTTGTTTGTTTTTCTTTGCTTTGTCCTATTCTGGTGGAATAGTTTTTGTTTTACTATATATTGTATTATTTAAATATTATTAATTGTGTTATATTAAGTATATCATATCACTGTCTCTTAGAAGCCTTCATTTTTTTTTTCTAGTGAGATCCAAAAATGGAGTAGATACAGATGGAAGAGGAGGTGGAGAGGAACTTAGGGAGACCATGAGTAGGATATGTTATATGAGGACAAGATTTATTTTCATTAAAAAAAAAGACAGAGGGCTATGCTGAATGTTTAAATCATTAGTTATTTATCTGTAAGTGTGAACTACAAAAGCTCTTGACGGGCACACAAATGAAACAAAGTAGAGACAACACAATTCATCTGTCTTTGTGGGTGAGGAGGAGTTCTGAAAACAACATGAAAGAAAGTTTTCAAACACTCCAAATGAATCCAAAAATGGCTATTTTCTCAGCTTCATTCCATATTACTCATTTTAAGATTCAAAAAATATTTTAAATAAGTACATTAAAGTTAAATTTCTTAACTTAAAAATGGAACAAATTGTCTATTCATAGTTAAAAAGCAAAAAGCTTTGTTTTTTAAAAATTGAGTCAAATTTATATAAAATATATAAGCAAAATATAAATGAAGCATTGGGCCAATATTTTAATATTTTGCCCAGATTCTTCAAGTGCTTGTGTACAAAAACCAGTATGTATAAAAGCAAGGAAACTAGTACACATTTGAATCAAATGATAAGAAGATAATAAAAATAATATAAATTAACCTTGAAATGAAGTATACCTTGAAAAAACATAAAATTCTTCATTCATTGCTTTGCTTTCTCCACCCAGCAACTTAAATATGTATACACTTTGACAGAACTTGTTAGTGATTCTTTGGGAAGGAAATGTGAGCAGTTTAGGCTTTAATCTTATGTCTGAAAATGAGTTGGAACTAGTTTGAGCAGGATTTGTTTATCCTATATATCTAAAGTCAGAGCCAACAAGTCTCTTAGCTTTGAATAACTCTAAATGTCTGCTTCCATTTATACAGGACTGATAAGCCTATTTGCAGATAACTCATTCTCACCTCTGAGCTGTTATATGTGTATTGGTTAAACTAAGAAATGTCTTGAAAAGTAGCCCCTACTGCAATTGTATCTGTATTTGTACTTCAGGCATATGGGGTTTTCTTCTTCCATGAACATTCAAGGTAAATGTATACATTGGCAAATATAACTGTGTAATGGTTAGCCTAACATCCGGGAGATGGATGAGGGGTTAACCTCACAATAGATCAAAGGCCATTTGTACTGGTGTGTGTTTCTAGGCAAGGGTGGATCAGCTTCCAGTGAAAGAAAACAGCTTTTAGTTGTTTAGTTCAGAGGAGAAAAAAAGAGGAGACAGCAATGGAACTTACTAGCAAAGGCTTAGAGGTACAAGGAAAATAAAATTTGAGTTAGCTAAGAAAATGTTGAAGAGCAAAGTGGGAGAAATAAAATATGGAAAAATGGATTACAGTCTCCAAACTGTAGATGTCAGGAGTCACACTATAGGAACACATTACAGGATTTCCCAAACAACAGTACAGTAGTTGTTACTATTGTTAATAGTTGTTTGTGATTTGTTTCTTGTTTGTATTTTCTCCTCTTTGGTTGAATTTGCTTTCTTTTGCTTAGCTCTTCTTACAATCAGTAACACCCAAGACCTACTCAAACACTCTAAATGTACTAGTGTTTAGAGACTAGCAATTGGCAACTATAATAACCCAATGAAATCGATAGAAAAGAACATGTTTCAGATTTGTATAATAAAGCCAGAAACAGTTTCATGTATACATATATAAGCATATAAAGTATATATTATACATATAGTTCATATATAATATATATGATATAATATATATATATATATATATATATATATATATATATATATTCATTCTATGAAGTGCATGTGCCTAACTCTCAGAAGGAGGGCTCATTCTTTGGGTTTAATGTTCTATGGAGATCTTTTGGAACTTCTTGTTTTTGTTGTTTAGCTGATTGGCTTTGAGCTTGTTATACTTTTTATTTTGTTTTTTGTTTGTTTGTTTGTGCTGATGCTGGTGTTTGAATTCTAGATCATGAGAAAGTAGAAAAGAAATTCTTAATGCAATTGCTTTTAAACTAATATTTACTAGTGAGGCACACTGCAATATTGAAGCATAGGCCAGAAAGCTCAGATGCTGTGCCAACTTCCTGGCTTGTGGGCTTTGTTCTCAGCCACCTGCAGTCCTGCTTTACCCAACCATCATCCTTTGACCTCTTTACTCTCACAAAGTGTTTAACATTGGTGTAGGTTGGGTAAGACTCTAATGTGCACGATTTGAGTGCTGAGTCATCAAATGAGGACAAGAACTCCTGTAAGGATCTGTATTTAACCTTTATTTGTAGGAAATAATCACTACTCTGATATAAATATGAATGAATGAGGCTGATACAAGTGGAATTATGAATAAGGGATACCACATTTTGTATTTTAGCTGGACTTTTAAAATTAGATAGATGTTCTTAACTGAAGTTTCTTTTTAAAATAATTTCTTTTCTATGAAGGACCAAAGTATCCAGGAGGAGATACAGAGACAAAGTGTGGAGCAGAAACTGAAGAAAAGGCCACCCAAAGGCTGTCCCACCTGGCGATCCATCCCATGTACAGTTACCAAACTCAGACACTATTTATTGTGGATGCCAACATATGCTTGCTGACAGGAGCCTGATATAGCTGTCTTCTGAGAGGCTCTGCTAGAACCTGGCAAATACAGAGGCAGATGCTTACAGCCATCCATTGGACTGAGCACAGGATCTCCAATGGAGGAGATAGAGAAAGGACCCAAGGAACTGAAGGTATTTGCATCCCCACAGGAGGAACAACAGTATGAACCAACCAGTAACCCCAGAGCTTCCAGGGCCTAAACCACCAACCAAAGAGTACACATGGTGAGACCCATGGCTCCAGCTGCGTAAGTAGCAGAGGATTGGCTTGTGGTACACCAATGAGAGGAAAGGCCCTTGGTCCTGTGAAGGCTTGATACCCCAGTGTAGAGAAATGCCAGGACAGGGAAGCAGGAGTGGTTGGGTTAATGAGCAGGGGAAAGGGGGATGGTATAGGGAAGTTTTCAGAGGGGAAACAAGGAAAGGGGACAACATTTGAAATGTAAATAAAGAAAATATCTAATAAAAAGGAATAAAAAATTTCTTCTGATAATTTCATATGGAAGTAGATTGTGTTCAAGTAATTTTTACATTCCATCCCTTCTTCTCCTAATCTTTCTTATTTAACCTGTTACAGTTGGGTGAATTCATTCCTTCTTGTCTATAATTATTGATATCTTACACACACACACATACACACAAACATACAAAATCTTAAACCTACTTAGTCCACTGAGCACCGCTTATATGTACATGTGCTTTAGGCTGACCTCTGGGTTTGGATAACCTATCAAAGAGATTTTTCCTGGAAAAAAATTAATCCACCTTTACTCTTCATCTGGGACCATTTAAAATCTTCTACACCTATTTAAGCATGTCAGTAGGTATGGTGACCTTGTGTAGACAGCCATTTCGCTGAAAATTCATGGTCTTAGCATCACTGATCTGTCTAAGAGACACAATTTTTACAGCATTCTCATAGTCCTCTGGGCCTTACAGTCCTTCTAGCTGACTTCCTATGACATTTTCTGAGAGTGTGGTGTAGGGGTTGCATTTTAGATGTTCTAATTAGGACAGGGCATCCCGCAGTCACTTATTCTGGTGTATCCGTACTGGTTCTAGACCTGTGTAATTACCTCTATAACATGCAAAGAGAAGCTCCTTTGACGAGAAGTGAGAGGTGCACTCAGTAGATGTAAGGATAAGGATTACTAATACACTTGAAAATATATTAAACTAGCAAAATGGTAATAAAAGGTTCTGTTCTAGGGCCTAGAAAGCTTTCATCCATAGGGATTCCATTAGGTATACAGTACTACACACATGTTCCCTTCTACTAAATGAACCATAAGTCCAATTTTGACAGCTTTTGGTGACAATCAAATTATAAGTGCCAATATTATACTATTGGACACATCTTTTCTGGCTGAAATTGTTATTTATAAGCTTAAAGCCTGTGTTCCTACCAGGACTGTTGATAACCCTCAGCAGCTTGCATAATACCTTCCCATATTATGATAGCTAGCGTTCAGATAAAAGATTTCTAGGTAAGTACCTAGCTGATTACTCCAAATCGTGTGACTAAGTATGTGGTGTTTTTCAGTAATGGCCCTACTTTCAGGTTCTAAGCAGCAACCAAGGGCAATAGCAATAACCTTTTTTTATTTAGGGATCTCTTAGACCCTTCATACTTACTACTTCAAAGGAGCTGTCTCTTTCTTGGCACTTGGGCTGTTATTAGGTAGTCTATAACCCCTAAAAGGAACATTATTACTCATATGAGATAACTCCACTTCTACAATACATAGTAAAAAATATATATTAAAATAGTAATATTTTTTAAAGCATATGATATTTGGTGTTTGAGATTTCATGTTGTTGAAAAAATAATTATTTTAATATGGAGCAAAACAACCTGGGAAAAAGAGATGGCAACCTTCAACTTCTGTTCTGTATGCAATAAACAGAGTCACAGAATCCAAAGTTCAGGATGACAACTGTAGAAAATGAGTGAGTGAGGTCAGTCAGATCGTAAAGCAAGTACAAGCCTAGGGACCTGGTTAGATCCTCAGAATCTGCATAAAGGTGGAAAGAGAAAAATTAACCCCAGACAGTTGTCCCCTGACCTCCACAGGTAGGCTGCAACATGAATATATGTGCCCATACTCACTTACATATTGAACACACACAGACACACTCTCTCTCTCACACACACACATTTATGCTTATAAAATATATAAAATAATAGTTTTACCTATGACTTTCCAAACATCCTGTGTATTTTATCCCACCTACCACTGAACTTAAGTTCTCTCCCATCCCATTTCACCTTCCCCTAATTTTTATAGCTGGAAAGTATCTTAGAAAGATATTTATTTCAGTGCTTGAAATAGAGAACTTGGAATGAATTGGTTTCATGTACTCATAATTGATATCAAGGCTTTATTTTTAGGCATGATTACAGAAGGTGTAATGAGTAACTGAAGCAAAAGAAAATAGGTTGTCCTATGTAGGACTACATAGTGAGATACTGGACTGGACAGAGTGCAGTTTAGCTTTACAGTGGAAAGATGACAAAGAGATAAAGAAAACAAGTAGGTAGGACTTAATTATTTTATGTAAAATTTGTATTTGCTACTGTATGGTTTAGTTTACATCAAAAGTAATACTGTTGTATTTTTAATTAATCCCAGTTTTTGTCCATCAAATAAGATCAGATACAGCAAAGGGGGCTGGCAGAGAAAGGTCATTGCCAGGATTTAGATTTTCTGTCCACAATACCTATAACATGGTCTATTAATAACTTGATAATATCCCAATAAGAACTGAGTATATCATCAAAGATAAAGTTTAATGTTGATGTCAAAACAGAGAGATCCTTGGAATGTGTACATCAAATATAAATCATCACACTGTCACTGTAAGCAGGACCAACTGGTGACAATGAGTTGGCCTTTATTTTCTCCCTTTTTTTTTTTT
>NW_022196913.1:94754495-94756534 GCF_008632895.1 Mastomys coucha
GGGATCCGAACTCAGGACCTTCGGAAGAGCAGTCAGTACTCTTAGCTGCTGAGCCATCTTGCCAGCCCTTGTCTTTTATTCTTGATCTAGTGAACAACCCCAGTTTTTATTCCCATTGAAGATTTCCTTACATCTAAAATAACATTAAAAATGTTTGTTTAAAAATATATACACACACACATATATAAGTTTAGAGGTCAGGTGGGGTGGGGAATAGGGACATCCACATGGAGACAGGGCTGTGGGGAGAAGGCATGGGATGTGGAGCAGTAGGAGGGTGGATGGGGGGAATAAAATATGGAATGTAAAATAAACAAATAAAAATTTTAAAAGAGAAGAGTCAGAAACCAAATAGAAAGAAACAAATAAATAAACAATCAACAAATACAACAAAAAAATCAACCAAAGAGAAAGCACAGAAAAAATATAGATGCCAAGACACACACTTTTACACACTGAGAAATTTATAAAGATGTAAAATGTCATGGAAGCTGTAGTGTGTCATACAGTGTACACTTTTGTCCACAGATCTTTATTTGCAAATGTTCATTGAATTGGTCATTTGATCTGTTTCAAGGCCCTGGCTTCTGCTACACTAATAATACTAAAGGCAGAAGGTGGATAAGAATGGACAGGGAGAGCAGTGGGATTGGCATGTGTGAAGTGAAATTCACAATGAATAAATAAAATGTCTACAAAATGTGGCTTGTTGCTCCACTATGTTCGTAGCAGCCTTATTTATAATAGCCAGAACCTGGAAAGAACACAGATGTGTTTCACCAGAGGAATGGATACAGATAATGTGTTATATTTACACAATGGAGTACTACTCAGATACTAAAAACAATGAATTTATGAAATTCTTAGGCAAATGGATGGATCTGGAGAATATCATCCTGAGTGAGATAACCCAATTACAAAAGAAAACACATGGTATGCACTCACCAATAAGTGGATATTAGGTTGGAATACCCAAGATAAAATCCACAAACCACAAGTAACTCAAGAAGGAAGACCAAAGTGTAGATACTTCGTTCTTTTTATAGAGGGGGGAACAAAGTAAGGAAGGAGTTGCAGAAACAAAGTAAGGAGCAGAGACTGAAGGAAGGACAATCCAGAGACTGTCCCACCTGGGAATCCCATATTCAATCACCAAACCCAGACACTATTGCAGATGCCAACAAGTGCTTGCTGACTGGAACCTGATATAGCTGTCTCCTGAGAGGCTCTGCCAGTGCCCAAGTAATACAGAAGTAGAGGCTCACAGCCATCCATTGGACTGAGCACAGGGTCCCCATTGAAGGAGCTGGAGAAGGACCCAAGGAGCTGAAAGGGTTTGTAGCCCCATAGGAGGAACAACAATATGAACTAACTAGTATCCTCAGAGCTCCCAGGAACTAAACCACCAACAAAAGAGTAACATGCTGGGACTCATGGCTCCAGCTGCATATGTAGCAGAAGAAAGCCCTGTGGGACATCAATGGGAGGAGAATCCCTTGGTATGCCCCAAGTAGGGGAATACCAGGGCCAGGAAGCAGGAGAGGGTGGGTTGGTGAGCAGGGAGTTAGGGGAGGGAATAGGGTTTTTTTGTTGTTTGTTTGTTTGTTTGTTTGTTTGTTTTTTTGAGGGGAAACCGGGAAAGAGAATATCATTTGAAATCTAAATAAAGAAAGTATCTAATAAAAAATAAATTTAAAAAATGTGGCTTGTTAAAAAGTTGGCAAAAATTTTAGGAACTTGTTTAAAAAAAGCAAAAATTTTTTCTAATGAGTGATATTAAGAACCATGGGTTTCTACAAGTGGGAAGGTGGAACAGATCTGCAAAGAGTCTGGGAAAATAAATATATTGTATGAAAAATTACTTTTATTAGAAAATATGACAAAAGATGAGACAGATTTTATTTTTAAAATTTTGTTCTGTAATATAAACTAAAAGCATTAGAAAGATGCCATGTTAAAAATGCAACTTTTGGGTTTATATCTCTTCTATAGTTTATTAATAACTGATTTCTTTGGTGTTTAGAGGAGAGGTATGAAAT
>NW_022196913.1:94757120-94775830 GCF_008632895.1 Mastomys coucha
TCATTGAATCTCATTAATAAAAGAATTTCAAAACAGAAAAAAAAAAGAAAATATGACAAAAGATGAGACAGATTTTATTTTTAAAATTTTGTTCTGTAATATAAACTAAGAGCATTAGAAAGATGCCATGTTAAAAATGCAACTTTTGAAATCCAAAGCAAAAGGTAATATACATTATTTTAGATTACTTCTAAATTAGCACTAGTATAGATTAATTTGCATTTGCCAAGATTAATTAATGCACTATTTTGAGTCAGCAAACAAGTACTTAACTTCCCGTATCCAATTTTCACAGATACAATTCATGGTACACAATAAACTTTGTTAGATTCTGGAGGGCTCATTGCTGTTTTTGCAGAACTCTCAGTGAAGTCAATAAGAAGTCATATGGATAAGGAGAACTGGAGTCAGGGTTGCAAAGATCTCTAGAAGTAGAAAGCACTTTTCAGCCACAGGAATCTCTCACTTATAAATAGAGAAGAGTTGTCATTTTATTGAGCTAAATTGCTATGCAAAAAAGCCACTGCAGATTCAGAGTATAAACAGGCTCTAATATTTAAAAGAAAAATATCTTCCCAGTGCTTCTTCCAAGGACTGTTTTCCCAGCCTGCCTTTTGTCCACACCCATAAAGGAAAAAAGAATCAAAATTTGATGACTATGGCTCTCATGTCATTTAATCCCTTATTAAAGCCATTCATCTCTGTTATTAGCTGATTTTCACTGACTTAACTAACTCTATGGTGAGGTAATATTTTAGTTTGAAACCAATTTGCAGTCATGGAAGCTTATCATGCATATATTTACACAATCTAACCAGAGCCTCTTCATTCACAAGATAGAATATTTTTTTAACCTGTAAATCATTTCCAATAGTCCCTCAATAGATATTCCCTTATTATCATACTACTAGCCTAGTGGGATTCAAGTTCAGGAAAAGGACCAGCACAAAACAAAAATGGTCTATTTTTCTGTGTTTAAGAATTGGCACCCATGTCTTCTCTATCTGCTTTTGTACAGAGCAATGGTGGGAAAGTTAGAGTTTCTCATTCTGTTTTGGAAGGGAATTTATAAGTGATGACTCAGCCTGTTACCAAGGTTTCATAGAAGTTTTTGGATGGAATGTAGGGAAATTCTGATAGGATATGGTTTTCTAACTTACCAGTCGTGTTACTTTACTTTTCTGGCAAGCCTTGCTTGGTTTATACAGACCTCTGCCAAATGCTACTATTTTATGGGACTTGAGGCAGTGACATCAATGCTTCAATGCCCCTCACACTCTTGCACCTGTTGCAATACATGCTTTTATTTCCTAAAGTTTTGCACAAATGACTAACACAGAGTACTTGTTTATTTAGCATTGTTTTGCAGAGAGCTAAATTCATCATTTTATTTTTTTTCAATATTTTCACTGTGTTTTTCAATAATGGGAAAGAGAATGGCTGGGATGCTATGTTAAGATTGCTAACACCCCGAGGTCACATGTTCATCATACCTTGCTTGTGATGATGTACTCATGAAAAGATTTTGCTGAGTTAAGAATACAGAAAGCAAAAAATTAAACCCATCGTATGTGCTATCGGTGAAGAGATGTAACAGATGTTTCTCATCCCATGATAGCCCTGGGGAAGCTAACTGGAGGTTTTTCCATGATTTGCAGATGCTGTGTGCTCTGTCTGAGTTCCCAGGATTCACTCAAATGAAGACACACTGGGGTCAGCAAATAAGAACTCCCTAGCTGAAATGTTCAAGGTAGTAATAGGGATAATCAAGAAAGGTAATGCACATCTGGAACTCAAAGACATCCAAAAGGCACTGTATATTTGAACGTGGGTCACTTTTTCAACATTTTGGTGTGTTTAATAAAGGTGTCAGAAAAGCTCTCTCAGCTACTCTTAATTTTCTTCTCTTCTTTAAAGTTTTCCTTAATATTTGTTTTAAAAGTATAGTAAAGGTAGACAATAGTTCTGGGAACAAAGGAGTGATACCTAAAGTTAAGGGACTGAATTACTCAAGATTTACTCCATTGTCTCCATAATGCTGTGGCTCCATCCATGCTTAATAACTGTCACATCTTCATATACACAGACTAGAAACGTAAGTACTAGTCTCATTGGTTGACATTCACAAGTGCCTGGCCCTATCTGTATGATGAAACAACACACCGAAATATACTATATAGATCATTCTTTAAAAGAACATTTTAGGAGTAAATCAGTGAATCTTCAGAAAAAGATCAACAAGGAAGACACTACTATTGTCTCATCACACAAAGGAAAAAAATGAATCATAGAAATTAAGCTATTTTTTCCAGTGGCTAATAAGTGCAGCATTCAACATTGAAACCAAGTACTCTGGCTTCAGAAGCCAGGCTTGGAAGCTCTGTGGATCACGGCCAGTTTCTGGATTAAAAATGAATCTCCACAGATGAGTATGTTTCCAGTGCAACTGGATACAAATAGGAACACATTGCTATTACTTGCATGTCTAAAAATGGCTTTTAAGGCTTGCATACATTACTCCTTGTCATTCCAACACTTGTGAGGTTTGTCATCTTTGCAAAATAACAATACTTTTCTGAGCCTTCAGTTCTCTAGCTGCAGTGTTGGGGGATGATCTAGCCCTTAGGATGTCATGTATTGTTTACCATATATGTATGTGTAGTCTGATGACTTTTCACAAACATCTTTTAATTACCTCATGAAGAACACAACTGGAGCATATCAATGCAGCATGAGACTAGCCCACATGAGATTGTTTGTTTTAGGTTCAGTCTTTACAACATAATTTCACACACAAGAACTATAAATAAATAAAGGATAGAAAATTAGCATGAAACGCCATTACAACAACTGTCAAGTGAATTAGTGCCACTGATGTAATGTTTTTTTTTAAGACTCTGTAAGTACAAGGTTGTCATAGAGATAATATCCATCAAAACAATCTCTTCTTAGCTACCACAGACAGAGGTTGTATGTATGGATTTATCACATTGGAAGATCTTGGTTGGAATCCACAGAACTGCTGAGAAAGATCATTTTTTGATGGAGCATTTACAATTGACTTCCTCAAGACGTTTAGATTCAAATATGTAAGAACCTCCTCCATATTATATATAGCACATTTGATGTATTATAATTTCTCCACATGCCTCCCAGGAATAAGAAATAGCAACATGAATTTATAGACAGTTAATGCTGTTTCATGATTTAAAACTTTCACAGAAATTTCTATATGTGGAAGAGAACTTCGGTATAGGCTGCCAATTTCTCCTTAACAATATAACAAGTAGTCTTTTAATGTGTGTGTATATATATATATATATGTATATATATATATAATTTATTCTTTAAGAAATTCATATACACATATAATATATATTTTACTATTCAGTACAAACATGCCTTTCCAAGTTCTCCTGAGTTTCTCCCCATATCATATACTTTCTCATAATACATCAACTGTGAAGAATACTGTAGCCTTCTTTGCTCTACACACATACCTTCCCTCCTCTGAGGGGATAGCAGTTCAGCTTTTTACAATTGTTTCTCTCTCATGTTTGTCTCTTCTTCCAAAACACTCCTTCATTTTATGAAGAAACTTCCCCCTGCTAACTCAGAGTGATGTTCTCCCGATCTGGGACACAGAACACAGACTGCCAGGAAACTTTGGATTATAAGGGAGCAAACAAAATTATCAGTAGCCTTATCTGACTTTTCATATTTTCTACTATTTCCTAGAAATCCATAAAATTCAGGATACCTGGATAAGGAGGATGCTCTCTGATATTTGAAGTTGTGATCACCAGCCAAAATTAAGTAAGAATGACTCTTCTACACCCCTGACACCACTTCTCTGATGGTGGAAGCCTTCCGATGTGATAGCCCTTATCTTGTATTCCATGTTTCTTGTCCTCAGGGGGAGAGGGGAGGCTTGATTTTTGTTTTTACTGGTTCCTTGAGAATTTTTCTATTTAAATCATATTCACATGACCTCTTCCCAGGTACCCTCATTCCCTACACACCCAAATGTTTTATTTATTTTTCACCTATGAAGTCCAATTTGTGCTGCCCATATATTTTGGATGTGGAGCCTTCCATTAGAGTCGACTTACCAGGGGCAACACTTAAGATAACCGAATCTTCCCAGTGGCAATCAGTTACTAAGAGTTCCACAGCTAGGCATGGGACTTATTATGCATGCCTTCCCTATCTGTTCTGGAACTTGGGCTGACATTGCATCTCTACTCTCATCAGAGAAGCTTCTACTTACAGTAGATGATGAACAACACAGAGGCATACAATTAATCAGTGTTCAAAGAATTAGGTACTACACCGGGCTCAGTTCTGTAGTGACAAGTTTTGAGATTTCTGGCATTTGGATTTATTTAAAAAACACAAAAATATCAATAACCATGTGCTTTAATTTTAATCCCAGGTGTAAAGATTGGGGGCTTTTTCAGACTGTTAACAGCAGCTAACTAGTATCTGCCTCATGCTCCAACAGAGGCATAGTTTTGCCAGTTGCAAATAGTTTCTATGATGATCTGACATTTGGAATTCTGGGAACTTTTCAGAGGGTTTATAAGTGCCAGAGCTCCAATAGATAAGACTGGTTGTTGGTGGTTGTATAGAGGTATTGGTTGTGGTTTGTTACTGGTCATATTCAAAGAACAAAAAAAGAAAGAAATTAGATTCACTTCTCCCTCCCACCACCCTCTCTCTCCCTCCCCATGCCCACCTCTCAAAACTATTCTTTTTTTTCTTTTAACTATTGATAGGTGTAAAACCATGGAGATAAAGGATGGGGAAAAGATGAACCCACAAAGTAGCAAAAATGAGCTACATAGACCTTTATAGGATATCTACATCACATACTTTCTTCCTAAAGCTCAGGAATCACTGGGAAGGAGAGGAGAGAGAGAATGAATGAACTTGTGAGCCAGAGCTGATGGATGACTACAACCTGTATTTTTATGAATCTAAGAGGGCAGCTGTACATATGCCCTCACACCAGTTGTGATAGCATACACAAGAAATGCGTAGGCTCAACTCGGCACAAATCTCAACAAGACTCTCTTACAGGTAAACTTAAGAAGAGGAAGATAGACATAAGCACTCCATCTAATGATCCCTTCCAAACCTAGGAGGCAGCTGGCTTGCCCAGAACATGGGCTTTCATTTTTTCCCCACCTACTCATATAAAAGAAGTTATAATTTTTCAGAATGACTGTTACTGTTAATGATGTCATCCTTTCTTAAGGATGCAGTATTAGTTTAAAATATTTTTGTCAAAAACTGATATCAGCGACTTTCTTCTGTATCAACCTTGCCAATGTTAAAGTGGTACTTTCCTTTATCACCATTTTTGCTCTTTTGTTGTACCTTTCTCTTTCCCTTTTTTATTGCTGCATTTTCCTCTGCTTTCCTCTTCTTTTCTGTCCACTTTTCTCCACTTATTTTTTGGAGACAGGATTATGCTCTCCAGTGTAGGTTAGAACTTGATATATAGTTTAGGCTAGCTTTGAACTCACAATCCCCATAAATGGATCTCTCAGTGGTTGAAAAAAATTACTACTGTACGCAACCATAGCTGATATTGTCTGCCTTATTTCTATTAATTAATTTATTCAGAATTTGGCCAAAGAAAGGAATTATTGTGGGCTCTAATTTTAAAAAAGTTAATCACACACACACACACACATGGGGGGGGGAGAGGGAGAGAGAGAACCCTTTCCCTCTCAACACGATTGCTCTTGTCTCCAGTTATATATGTCCTTTCCCATGTAGAATAGAAACTGTGAAAACATAGATAAAATTGTTCTCCATTCAAATACAGAAGCCACACACTACATATTTCATCTTTGGACCTTAATTACACCATCCACAACCCAAAGGTGTTAAGAATTTTTTCCTGACATTATTGGAGAGATTCTCTGAAAGTGAGTATATAAATGAGTACGATTTATGGCTTCTGGAATATCAGTTTCTGGCTATGTACAGTCAGGTAACTCATGCATCCAAGAATTTAATCATTGGCTAAATTTCCCAAATGATCATTTAAGTAATGTACAATAATACCACATATCCATCCACACATTCTTTAAGTCACCATGTTGCCTATTGTAAGGACTATTTATAACATGTTGGATTTGCAAAGTCATCCAACTCAAGAGCCTGCCTTTTAATAGAGGCATTTCCTCATTAAAAGAAAATTGATGTGGATTTATAATGTTTCACCATCACACTTCTTAGCCAGAAACAAGAAAGAAAAAACATAGTTGTCTGAATCTCCAAATGCTTGCTGAGCTTTGGACACTTAAATATCTTTATAGTGGCAGTAAAGATGGGAAGGTTTTAAAGAAAAATACATCTAGAAAATTTAGATCATGATGAATTAAATTGTCTATATAAGCCAATAAATACTGCATCCTCATTTATACTGAGGCATCCATGTCTCTTTTTATAATAGACGCGCACAAATCAATCACAATGAATCACAGGGGTGTGTGTAGTTGTAGTTGTAGGCAAGACTCCTACTAGGTATTGCCCCCATCCTCAGGCATGAAGTTTGGAGAAGCATTTTTAACAGGAGGAAAGGTTTATTTTAACTCCCAGGTTCAAAGATTTCAGATATGTTCACTGGGTCCTGTGGGTTTGTTTTTTGTTTTGGGGTTTTTTTTGTTGTTGTTGAGTTTTTGTGTGTGTGTGTGTGTGTGTGTGTGTGTGTGTGTGTGTGTGTTTTGGAGCATACTGAGACAGAATATATATGAAAAGTCACATGGTAGAGCAAAGAGGTTCGTCTCATTGCAGTTGTGAAGCAGGCAAATCAAAAGAGGAAACCAAGACAGGGCTTCTAACATTGTGGCATGTTCCCAAAGATCCTTCACCTTCAATTCTATCCATTTACTATCTATCAATGCTTTAATGTGTTGATGAGGTCAGATTTCTCAATTCACTTTCCCAAGTTCTACCTCTGACACCCACATTGGTGAACAAATCTTCAATAACAAGTCCATTCCATATCCATACTGTATGCAACAGACTTCAGATAACTGAGAAGACACAAGGAAAATGTAGTCTTGAGTGATTCTAAGTGAGAACATAGAACTCTGATCCTGTATATTCTACATAACTTGCTTAAAGTTATTATTCAAAAAGCTCCAAGAGTCACTCAGCAGCCAAGCTAATCTGAGGAATGAATGATACTTGGAAAGGGGTTTAGTTACTTCAATTGTGAGTATGTTCATTCAAATCCATATTAAATTTAGACAAAGATGAAAATATCAAGAGAAGAAATCAGTTTTTTATTTTAATATCCTACATGCAATTTCAAATAAGCTGTAACATTATATTAATTTCTTTTTCCTTCCCTGAACATACCATAACTATATGATTGATATCCAGTATATGAACACATAGACTATATTATAAATTGGAGTTAGAATGTGTGCTGAGCAATACTATATCCTAATTTACACTGAGGCATCCATATTGATTGTTGATATTTCATACACATATTTACATACTTGTCTAATTCATTATTAGAGTTATATTAATTGAAGTGCGATCATGCATGCAAGGAATGAATATTTTATGGGTTCTCATATTTGTTGCCAAATAGCCATCCATGGAGATTTAGCTTATTAAGACTCTAAAATAAGGATTTGAGAGCAGCTGATTGTGCCAATTATTGTCAAGTAGTAGAATTTCTCCAGTACTTGTTTGGTGCATTACTGTCTGTGTTTTTTAAAAATAAAGTGGAACAAATCTCCTGTCTTAATTGTATCTCTTAATAAAATATAAGGCTATTTGTGAAATAGTCTAAAAACATGGCATGTGGAGACAAGAAGAGCAAAAATTCAAGATCATTCTTAGTTATAGAATAAATTTGAAGACTTCATGGCTACATGGGACACAGTCTTGAGATAATTTCTCTATAGAAAATTCTGTTCAAGATGTGGAAATATTTTCAGTTTTTGTCACTGATCAAAATATTACTTTTGTATTAGTTTTGCAAACCTAAGCCAATAAATCAAAAGGATTTCTTAGCTCCCACTTAATAAGTTTAAATCTATGTTTGAACATTAATCATAAAATGTGTAACTTGAATTAAATTAGTCATGAATTCATTATCCTAGGGTTGTGCAAAGAGATTTGCAATTGTAGTATAGATCACAGGCTCACATGTGAAACATGAACTTCAGATCATTTAATAGAAATCAAATAATTTAGTAGTTATTGTTAAGTCAAATGACAAGACACTGGCAATAAAATTCTTACCTTTTTCAAGACTTGCATGTAATTGTGTCATAGTTATATTGTTGAAGCAAAAAGAATTTGGTCTATATTTTTTATCAGTTGGATAGAAAACAAAACAAAACAAAACAAAATTTCTGCAAGCATCTGTCTCTGTCTCTCACTGTCTGTGTCTGTTTCTCTGTGTCTGCCTATTTCTGTGTATGTGTATGTATGTTTTTGTGTGTAGATGTGTATCTATATTTGTGTGTATGGACGTGTGTTGTTGGCGGTGTGTGTATGGGTCTCTGTGTATGAGTGCAATCAGTGCTGGGGATATTTATAGTAGTTCACACTATAACTGGTGACATTATACTGCTGAGTTGTATCCCTAATCCTTGCTTATTAATATAGTCTAGGCAATTAATTTAAGGCTAGCTTAAGTTTTCTATATACCAATGACATCATACCTGAGATTCTCCTACCTCAGATTCTTGCAGACGGGGATAATATGTCATCCCCATCAAGTTTAGCTATGTGCTATGTTTATTTTATGAAAAATAACAATGCAACTGGAGACATTTTGAATATTGATATCAATTCATTTTATGTCATGGGTTTTTTTTTCAGAATTTCATATATGAATTCTGTACCTCACTGCCAATCCTCTTCTCAATTATTCAAATTCTCATGTCCTTCTCTTTCAATTTTATAATCCCTTCTTAATTATTATTTTTACATGTGTACATACACATATGCATCAACAAATTCAGACTGCTGAGGTCATTTAATATTGCTGCTATGTATGTGTTATAGGTTGATCACTTAGGATAAACTATCAGCAGGCTCATCCTCTGCAGAGTGATCCTCTCTCTGACTAGCCTCTAATTGCCTGTAGCTCTTCATATAAAGGTGGGGTCTTTTGATATTTCCTCCATCAACTTTGCTTAATAATTGGTGTTGACATTTCATAGGTCTTGTGTGATTGCTTATGTTATTAATATTTAATGGGTACATCTCCATCTTATATATAGAAGACATTGTCTCACAGTGGATGTTCTGGTCCTCAGTCTCTTACAATTGTTCCTCGCCATCGTTTGGTGGTTTTCTGAACATTAGTAGGAGTTGTATTGTAGATGATTACATCACAATCAGTCATTCTCTGCATTTTGACCAGTACTCTAAAATCTTTGTGCCTTTTACATGTTTTAACGTACTCAAAGCTACTTCATTGATGTTTTAATATTTTTTTTTTTTTGCCTTTACATTGCTGTAAGTTCTGACGGAGCCTTAAGAAGGCAGCCAAAATAAACTGTCTCACTCCTATGTCTGGTAATATAAATAACCTGAATGACTACAGCAGCAATATCCAAGGAAGAGAATGGATACAGGCACAAACTGCGCTGGAAACACTCTGAGTTCTCAGGCAGAATACGATTTGGAAAGTAGTGACCCAGTCCTTGTTTGCAAGTGTTCATGTGAGAACATAAATCAT
Source organism: Mastomys coucha (assembly GCF_008632895.1). Lineage (NCBI taxonomy): Eukaryota > Metazoa > Chordata > Mammalia > Rodentia > Muridae > Mastomys > Mastomys coucha. The sequence continues at coordinate 94,766,851 of NW_022196913.1, forward strand.
TCCTTTCCATTTGCAAAAATCCCAGGGAACCTCCTTCCTGGCTTCATGGAGAAGCCTGGCACAGAAGGGTGAGGTGGTGACCTGCCAACTGAAGCACATTTCTTCATCTATCAAATCATTAGTCACAGCTAAGGAAAGAGCTTGGACTATTCATCCACTTAGATCACTGGATTTCCCTCCCTGCTCCTCCTGACTCACTTAAAGTCCTGGCCTCTTTCTTCTTAGTCATGGCTCTGGTCTCTGAATGTCTCACCTGATGCTGTCTGGCTCTGGTCACATCTTTTTGATTAAAGGATACTTGCTCATTTTATTTGTGATGACTCTACCAAATATAAAGTTTGGAGAATATTCTCATATTCATAAACCCCCTCCAGTATAGAGAGCTATAATAGAGCATCCATCGCTCATTAGAAGAAAGAAAGATGCTAAATCAGTCTCAACTGTTTCACTTCTTCCTTTCTTTGTAGAAGACTGATTACTAAAACAGTCTTAATTGAATTCCCCTGTAGCCATATCCTTAATCATAAGCTTTAGGACTTAAGAGCCCTGGTCTTGGATCCAGCCCCACTACAGAAAACATGAAAGTGTGCCAGCACTAAGCCAGGCTTCAGCAGCTTTGCCCACTTTTGCTTGCTTTTCCAAAGTCCTGCCATGCCAAAGTAGTTTAGGCCAGCTTGTTGCAACATGAGAGATATCAAGAAAAAATATATTATCATCTAGACTTACTCATTCTGGCCTAGAGGCTTAAGCAGGGTCACAAATGAATCTTAGTGACACCAGAAGTCACACTTAGTTGAAGTAATTTCAAGTTGTTAAGCTCCAGTGTCTTGGTTGTTTGTGTCAAGCCGTAATACATGAGAATCGGACTAATGCATCCGTCCATGCTTGACGCTACTCTTAGTTTTCACGTAATAAGGAACAAATTTAAGACAAAGGATTTTAATGGAATTATAAATTCTCCAGAAGTCAGGGCAATTTAAAAAATTGAATAAAGTAGCCAGCCTTCATTCAACATGTTTTAATCCAGTTAGCTTATATTTTGAGTGAAAGTTTTATTATTGTGGGTAATTTTATATGCATTTACTTCTTTTTATTATGTGTATATAGGCTATACCACATGATTTCTGATATACCTATAAATGAGGGAATTGTTAATATAGCCATGCAAATGAACACACCTATTACCACATAGCTATCCTTTCTTATGAGGATATATGACCTCTATTGTCTTGATGACTATAGCTTGGTAGTATAGTTTGAGATTGGGAAGTGGGATGCTTCCATTTGATTTATTCTTTTTAAGCTTTAGCTATTCTGGGTCTCTTATATTTCCATCTGAGTTTTATATTTTTTTCTGTTTCTATATAAAATGCTATTCGAATTTGAGAATGCTATTGAGAATGCTATTTGTAAATGCTATTAGAATGGTGAGAAGGACCATGCTGAGGAATATTTGTCTATTACTTTGGGATGTATGTACACTAAACAATACTACTGCTTATAATCCAGGAATATGGGGTTTATTATGGATTTTTTATATTCTTCTGTTTCTTCAATGTGTTGAGATTTTTTAAATTTTATTATTTATTATTTATTTATTTATTTATTGATCCAGATTTTACTCCCCTCCCAGTCCACCCTCTGACTGTTTCACATCCCATACCTCTTCTCTATCCCCCTGAATGCACGAGGATGTCCGCAACCCTCAACCCCCACCCCACCTGACCTCTAAACACCCTGGGGCCTCCAGTCTCTTGAGGGTTAGGTGGATCATCTCTTACTAAACCCAAACTGGCAGTCCTCAGTCCTCTGCTCTATATGTGTTGGGGGACTCATACCAGCTGGTGTATACTGCCTGGTTGGTGGTCCAGTGTCTGAGAGATCTTGGGGTCCAGATTAATTGATACTGCTGGTCCCACTACAGGGTTGCCCTCCTCCTCAGGTTCTCCTAGCTTTCCCCTAATTCAACCACAGGGGTCAGCTGCTTCTGTCCATTGGTTGGGTGTAAATATCTGCATTTAACTCTATTTTTATTATTATTAGATATTTTCTTTACTTACGTGTCAAATAATATCTACTCTCCCATTTTCCCCTCTTAAAAAAAAAGAAAGAAAAAGAAAAGAAAGAAAAACAAAACAAAACAAAAACAACTCCAAAACCCTGTTCCCTCCCCCCTCCCCCTGCTCACCAAACCACCCTCTCACACTTCTTGGCCTTGACATTCCCCTACACTGTGGCATAGAACCTTCACAGGACAAAGGGCCTCTCCTCCCACTAATGACCAATTAGGCCATCCTCTGCTATACATATGCTGCTGGAACCATTAGTTCCATCATGTGTACTCTTTGATTGGTGGTTTAGTCCCTGGGAGCTCTGAGGGTACTAGTTAGTTCATATTGTGGCCGGTCCTATGGGGTTGCAAACCCTTCAGCTCCTTAGGTCTTTTCTCTAGCTCCTTCATTGGGGACCCTGTGCTCAGTCCAATGTATGGCTGTGAGCTTCTACTTCTCTATTAGTCAGATACTGTCAGAGCCTCTCAGGAGACAGCTATATCAGGCTCCTGTCAGCCAGTACTTGCTGGCATCCACAATAGTGTCTGGATTTGATGATTGAATATGAGAAGGATTCCCAGGTGGAACAGTCTCTAAATTGTCCTTCCTCTAGTCTCTGCTCCATAGTTTGTCTCTGAAATTCCTTCCAGGAGTATTTTGTTCTCCCTTTTAAGAAGGAACGATGTATCCATACTTTGGTCTTCCTTCTTCTTGAGTGTTTTGTGTTTTGTTGATTGTGGACCTCCACATAAAACCAGATACACTGAAACTAATAGAAGAGAAAGTGGAGAAGAGCCTCGAGCACCTGGGCACAGGGGAATATTTTCCTACAGAGGACAACAATAGCTTATACTCTAAAACCAAGAATTGACAAGTGGGACCTCATAAAATTACAAAGCTTCTGTAAGGCAAAGGACACTGTCAATAGACAAAATGGCAACCAACATATTTGGAAAATATCTTTACCAATCCTATATCTGATAGAGGGCCAATATCCAATATATACAAAAACTCAAGAAGGTACACTCCAGAGAACCAAATAACCTTATTAAAAATGGGGTACAGAGCTTAGGGAAATGGATGAATCTGAGAATATCATCCTGAGTGAGATAACTCAATCACAAACAAACATACATGGTATGCACTCTCTGATAAATGGATATTAGGCCAGAAGCTCAGACTACCCAAAATGCAATCCACAAAACTGTATCTGACTCTTTCAGCTGCTTGTTGAATCTTATAGAAGGCAGTCATGAAAAGTCTCGCCTCATGAATGCTCTGCTCCATAACCTTAGTGATAGTGTCAGGCCTTGGGACCTCTCCTTGAACTGGATCCCACTTTAGGTACATTGTTAGACCTTCTTTTCCTCAGGCTTCCCATTTCCATCCCTGCAGTTCTTTCAAACAGGAACAATTATGGGTCAGAGTTTTGACTGTGGGATGACAACCCCATCCCTCACTTGATGCCTTGTCTTTTTGCTGGAGGTAGGCTCTGTAAGTTCTCTCTCCCCAATTTAGGGCATTTCATCTAAGGTCCCTCCCTTTGAACCCTGAGAGCCTCTTACCTCCCAAGTCTCTTTTACTTCTCAATGGTGCCCCCTCCCAACCTCCTACCTCCTGAGGTTGCCTGTTTCCATTCTTTCTGCTGTCTCTCAGGGCTTCAGTTCTTTTCCTCCACCCAATATCAGATCATGTTCCCCTCTGCCCTGCCAGTGTGTTTCCCTCCGAGGTCCCCCCTCTCCCCTTGTGGTTGCTTTCTTCTCCCTCTCAAGTAGGACTGAGGCATCTTCACTAGGGCCCTTCAGTTTATTGAACTTTTTGAGCTCTGTGGATTGTATCTTGGATATTCTGTGCTTTATTTTGGCTAATATCCACTCATTAGTAAGTACATACCATGCATGTCTTTTTGAGTCTGAGTTACCTCACTTAAGAGGATATTTTATAGTTCCATCCATTTGCCTACAAAACTCAGGATGTCTTTGTTATTAACAGCTAAGTATTATTCCATTCTGTAATTGACCCACATTTTCTGTATTCATTCTTCTATTGTGGAACATCTGGGTTGTTTGCAGCTTCAGTATATCAGAGAACTTCTCCAGCTGATAAACAACTTCAGCAAAGTGGCTGCATATAAAATTAACTCAAATGAATCAGTAGTCTTCCTTTATACAAATGATAAACAGACTGAGAAAGAAATTAGGAAAACAACTCCCTTCACAATAGCCACAAATAATATAAAATATCTTGAAATCACTAAGATCAAAACCTCAGGTGACAACACATGTTGGAGAGGATGTGGAGAAAAAGGTACATTCCTCCATTCCTGGTGGGATTACAAACTGGTACAACCACTCTGGAAATCAATCTTGAGGTTCCTCAGAAAATTAGAAATAGACCTAACTGAAGACCCAACAATAATACTCTTGGGAATATATCCAAAAGATGCCACAGGAACATGTGTTCCACTATGTTAATAGCAGCCTTGTTTGTGATAGTGCTTTGAGATTTTTATTTTATTTTTACTTCTGTGGTTAGGTTTATTGGAAGATCATTCTTTGTGGCTATGAATGTGATTGTTTTCCTCATTTATTTTTCAAATAATTTGTTATTGATACATAATGTTATAACTTTTGTACATAATGTTTCCCAATACTTTTCAAGACTAAATAATCTACAAATAGAAATAATTCACTTTTAACTACTTGTAAAATTAATTTTACATTTTTGTGTACAAGTGCATTGCTTGTATTTTGACTTACTTGCATATATGTATACATATATATGCTATGTGTTATATCATATATGTATATAATACTCTATATACTATATGTGCATGTATACCTGTGCATATGTGAAGTGGTATGCATCAGACTGGACACACTGACAGTTTGAGCATCAATTAATTTATAAAAGTTTCTCTCTAATCTTTTTTATGCTATTGCACAGTGTTTCACAGAAAATCATCTAATCACACCAAACCATACTCAAAGTTATTTAATAATTCCTCAAAAGTTTCCAAATAAAATTCAAATATTTTAGTAATACATTATCCTTTTAGGTTACTCAAACCTCAAACAATATTATACTAGAATAACATAGTGTGTATGTGCAGGTTCTCATCACTCAGTGTGAGCTGCTACTTTATGCCCCCAAACCTTATCACTGCTGGGAGCTACCTTTACCAGATATTAGTAAGGAATTACACCTGAGGAAGTCTGAGGAAGATTGTAGCACCATGTGAAAAGTCTTCTTCTGAGAAGGGAAACACAGTCAGCTCCATGATTACCAAGGATACTCGACACTGATTTTTCAAGATTTGAGTTATATTTAAAGCAGAAACTTTCAGGAAAATATGAGTTCTTAGAAATTATCAATGCCACTTTAGTAAAGAATTCAGATTCCTATTTCATTTTCAAAATGAGAGGGTTGGCATAGATTATTATCATGAGCAAGTTAATGTCAAAATGGTACATGATATTTAAAGGGATAAATCAGTCATTAATAGTTCCATTCTCAGCAGCCTACAATTGCGATAATCTCCACATTATCCTAAATTCTTCTTAATAATTAAAAATAATGGACTTGGATATATAATTAATAGATTAACAATTTTAGTTAACACAAACTAAATGTATTTCTCACTAAAATGTTATTTAAGTTTTAAATTTTATACAATATATACATATATAACTCAAATCATAGCTCCAATAATGCTTTAAAAAGGACATGAAACTTACACTAAAATCATTGTTTCTTAATTATTTAAAGAGAAACAGTAAAAAAAAATCCAGTCATTCATGGCCATAATTTAACTAGCAGCCTGAAATTGCTAGTATTTAAATATTTACAATTTTCAAAATGGAGTATCTTTGGCTGTTTTCTTGACTTATGACCTGGAAGCCTCTAAAATTATGTCCTTTTTTTTCCTTCTTGATACTTTAATAACACCATTGTTAGCTAAGTCTAAACATGTTAAAGTCTCCAGGAAGTTGCAACAAATCATAAACACGGAAACACACACACACACAAGCACACACACACACACACACACACACACACAAGCATATACACATCCATGAATAATAGTTTGAATTTGTTATATAGTCAAGGAGAAAGAAGATGTATTATGAATATACAATGTATGTACAATAAAAAGAAGTTGTATACATCTCAAAAAGGCCTTATGATTACATTAAATCAAACATCATATGTCAATCTTCATATATAGGAATAGTCAAGGACTTACAATCACAAACATGTTAACTGTCATTATTTCGTCAAGGGAATCAGCAAGGCATGCGTGATTAAAAATCATAGCAAAAGACATACAACTTGAAGAAGTAAAGATAAAAAATAAGCAAAAGAAGTAAAAAAAAAAGATAAGCAAGATGAATCAAAGACGATTAATAGTGGGAGGTATGATTCCTCTCTCTTTGGTTGTTTAGGGGAAAAATATAAATTAACAGTGGTGTTTATAAGCTGTTGTTATATGTCCAGTTTGAAGATGCTATTTGCAGAAGTAGCCCAGAAACAGAGAATATGGTAGTGAAAGCAAGCAATTTCAAAGCATCAACACAGCTGCCTTTTGCCTCAGATCAATATAATAGATATTCATTAGTAAAAAGGAAATGCAGAGAAATATAAGATTTAAATTTGCTTTGATTTGGACTTTTTTTTTTAGTTGTTGATATCTCTATTGCTTAAGTTTAATAAATCAAGAAAATAGAGCAGAAGCAATTGTGTTGAAATCAATCAAGTGTCAAAGATCATGCAATCTGTCCCAGGGATTTGCTACAATATCTGGCTGATGGACTAAGAAAAATTGGTTCACTGGTTACAGTATAGAAAAATAACCATAGTACTCTGCAGTTGGTTACATCTAACAACATCCATGTTGTTTCCAGTTTCTGGCTATTATCTGAAGCTGCTTTGAACATAATTGAGCAACTGCCCTGGTTGTAGGACAGAGTATCTTTTAGGTATATGTGGTATATTTGGATCTTGAGGTAGATCGATTCCCAATTTTCTGAGGAACTATCATATTAATTTCCAGTGTCCAAGTTTGTACTCCCACCTGAAATTAATGAATATTCCCCTTGCTCTTCACCCTCACCAGCATGAGTTATCTTTATGTTTTGTTTTTGTTTTGTTTTTTATTAGATACTTTCTTTATTTATTTTTCAAATATTATTCCCTTTCCTGGTTTCCCCTCGGAAAACCCCCAATCCCCTCTCCCCTCTGCCTGCTCACCAACCCACCCTCTTCTGCTTCCTGGTCCTGGCATTCCTCTACACTGAGGCATAGAGCCTTCACAGGACCAAGGGCCTCTCCTCCCATTGATGACCAACAAGGCCATCCTCTGCTATATATGTGGCTGGAGCCATGGGTCCCTCCACGTGTACTCTTTGGTCGGTGGTTTAGTCCCTGGGAGCTCTGGGGGTACTATTTGGTTCATATTGTTGTTCCTCCTATGGGGATCCAAATCCTTTCAACTCCTTTGGTCATTTCTCTAGCTCCTCCATTGGGGACCCTGTGCTCAGTCCAATGACTGGCTGAGAGCATCAATATCTGAATTTGTCAGGCACTGGCAGAGCCTCTCAGGAGACAGCTATATTAGGCTTCTGTCAGCAAGCACTTATTGGCATCCACAACAGTGTCTGGGTTTGGTGACTGTATATGGGATGGATCCCCAGGTGTGGTAGTCTCTGGATGGCCTTTACTTCAGTCTCTGCTTCACACTTTGTCTCTGTATCTCCTTCTATGGGTATTTTGTTTCCCCTTCTAAGAAAGACCGAAGGATCCACTTTGGTCTTCCTTCATAAGCTTCATATGGTCTGTGAATTGTATCTTGGGTATTCCAAGCTCCCATTCCTTGGGATATACCCAGAAGATGCTCCAAGTAAAAAGGACAAATGCTCCCCTATGTTCATAGCAGCTATATTTATAATATCCAGAAGCTGGAAAGAACCCAGATGTCCCTCAACAGAGGAATGGATACAGAAAATGTGGTACATTTACACAATGGATTACTACTCAGCTACTAAAAACAATGAATTTATGAAATTCTTAGTCAAATGGATGTAACTACAAAATATCATCCTGAGTGAGGTAACCTAATCAACAAAAGAACACACATGGTATGCATTCATCCCCTTTCTCATCTGGTCAAGCAAACACCATATTTTTAGAAAACATCCACTGTGGATGAGACATCAAGAAAGTAGATAAGCACAGTTTCATTTGCTGTTTGAGCTCAAGGTTTGAAAGTTAAAAACCCATTTAAGCAAGCAACAGTGATCAATGGGAGCCCTGTTTCTCGGGAAGATTTGAAGAGTTGATTGTAAAGCTGAGGAGGCAGCAGGGAAATGGGAACTTCGTATAATTATTCCTTTTTGGCAACACTGAGGAATGTGTTGAAATCAGAGGAGATTGGAGTGAATAAATGAAGGAATGGGACTATGTTTTCTCATTGAGCCACATCATAACATATAAGGTCAAATAATATTTCTCAAACATTATTCCTCAAATAATATTTCTCAAAAACAAAGAACCATTTCCTGGAGAAGAGTCAAGACAATGGGCCCAGGTAATTGATTTGTAGGATACACTCATCACCATCCATCAGACAGAAGTATATGAAAGTAGAACATATTACAAGAATTTTCATAAAATTCTCACCTTAGTTGCTGTTTGCGGTGACACCCTTTTAATCATAGCTATTGCAGAGGCAAAGGTAAGCTGATTTCTCTGAGTTAGAGGCCACGTTGGCCATTATAGTGAGTTCTAGGCCAGACAGGGTTACATAATATAAGATACATGCTTTTTAAGAATCATTTTGGGTTTTTTTTTGTTTTTTTTTAATTTTTTTTTATTAGATATTTTCTTTATTTACATGTAAATTTCTCCATTCCTACTTTCCCCTCCAAAAA
>NW_022196913.1:94776719-94778157 GCF_008632895.1 Mastomys coucha
TATTACATGTTGCAGTATCTTTTGGGTATATGCCCAGGAGTGGTATAACTGGGTCCTCCGGTAGTACTCATTTTGTTTTTTGATATATACAATTCATTGGCATCTCAACTGCAATCACTTTGGGTTGAGTCATCAATTGGGTATTCTTTTGTGTAATAGTTTTCTACTAAATTTACTTTGAGCATTACTTTTTATGCCATCACATCTAGTAATACAAATTTTTGGAACAGTGTTTATTGGCATTGGGGAAAATGTATAGTCTTCTTATAGTATATAATTTTGAAATATTAAAGACTGTCAGAAGTCATTGTATAAATGTACCACATTTTCTGTATCCATTCCTCTGTTCAGGGACATCTGGGTTGATTCCACTTTCTGGCTATTGTAAATAAGGCTGCTATGAACATAGTAGAGCAGGTGTCCTTATTACATGTTGGAGCATTTTCTGGATATATGCCCAGGAGTGATATAGCTGGGTCCTCTGGTAGTACTATGTCTAATTTCCAGAGGAACTGACAAACTGATTTCCAGAGTGGTTGTACCAGCTTGCAATCCCACCAGCAATGAAGGAGTGTTCCTCTTTCTCTACAACCTTGCCAGCATCTGCTGTCACCTGAGTTTTTTATCTTAGCCATTCTGACTGGTATGAGGTGGAATCTCAGGGTTGTTTAGATTTGCATTTCCCTGATGACTAAGAATGTTGAACATTTCTTTAGGTGCTTCACAGCCATGCAATATTTGTCAGTTGAGAATTCTATGTTTAGCTCAGCACCCCATTTTAAATCGGGTTATTTGGTTCTCTGGAGTCTAATTTCTTCAGTTCTTTGTATATATTGGATATTAGCCTTCTAGTAGATATATAATTGGTAAATATCTTTTCCCAATTTGTTGGTTGTGTTTTGTCCTATTGACAGTGTCTTTTGCCTTACAGAAGCTTTGCAATTTTATGAAGTCCCATTTGTCGATTCTTGATCTTAGAGCAGAAGCTATTGGTGTTTTGTTCAGGAAATTTTCCCCTGTGCCTATTTGCTCGAGGCTTTCCCCACTTTCTTTTCTATTAGTTTCAGTGTATCTGGTTTTATGTGCAGGTCCTTCATCCACATGGACTTGAGCTTTGTGCAAGTAGGTAAAAATGGATCAATTTGCCTTCTTCTACATGCTAATCGCCAGTTGAGCCAGCACCATTTGTTGTAAATGCTGTCTTTTTTCCACTGGATGGCATTAGCTCCTTTGTCAAAGATCAAGTGGCCATTGGTGTGTGGGTTCATTTCTGGGTCTTCAATTCTATTCCATTGATCTACCTGCCTGTCACTGTACCAATACCATGCAGTTTTTTATAACAATTGCTCTGTATTACAGCCTAAGGTCTAGGATGGTGATTCCACCAGAGGTTCCTTTATTGTTGAGAATAGTTTTGGCCATCCTGGGTTTTTTGTTA
>NW_022196913.1:94778196-94790327 GCF_008632895.1 Mastomys coucha
TTGTTATTCCAGATGTATTTGCAAATTGCCCTTTCTAAGTCTGTGAAGAATTGAGTTGGAATTTTGATGGGGATTGCATTGAATAGATTGCTTTCAGCAAGATGACCATTTTTACTATATTAATCCTGCCAATCCACGAGCATGGGAGATCTTTCGATCTTCTGAGATCTTCTTCAATTTCTTTCTTCAGAAACATGAGGTTTTTGCCAAACAGATCTTTTACTTGCTTAGTTAGAGTCACACCAAGGTATTTTATATTATTTGTGGCTATTGTGTTGTTTCTCTAATTTCTTTCTCAGCCTGTTTATCCTTTGTGTAGAGTAAGGCCACTGATTTGCTTGAGTTAATTTTATATCCACCTACTTTGCTGAAGTTGCTTATCAGGTTTAGGAGCTCTCTGGTGGAATTTTTGGGGTTGCTTAAATATACTATCATATCATCAGCAAATAATGATAATTTGACTTCTTCCTTTCCAACATGTATCTCTTTGATCTCCTTTTGTTGTCTAATTGCTCTGGCTAGGACTTCAAGTACAATATTGAATAGGTAGGGAGAGAGTGGGCAGACTTGTCTAGTCCCTGATTTTAATGGGATTGCTTCAAGTTTCTCTCCATTTAGTTTGATGTTGGCTACTGGTTTGCTGTATATTTCTTTTACTATGTTTAAGTATGGGCCTTGAATTCCTGATCCAAGACTTTTATCATGAAGGGATGTTGGATTTTGTCAAATGCCTTCTCAGCATCTAATGAGATGATCATGTGTTTTTTTTCTTTGAATTTGTTTATATAGTGAATTACATTGATGAATTTCCATATATTGAACCATCTCTGCATCCCTGGGATGAAGCCTACTTGATTATAATGGATGATTATTTTGATGTGTTCTTGTATACAGTTTGCAAGAATTTTATTGAGTATTTTTACATCGATATTCATAAGGGAAATTGGTCTGAAGTTTTCTTTCTTTGTTAGGTCTTTATGTGGTTTAGGTATAAGAGTAATTGTGGCTTCCTAGAACGAATTGGGTAGAGTACCCTCTGTTTCTATTTTGTGGAATAGTTTGAGGAGTATTGGTATTAGGACTTCTTTGAAGGTCTGATAAAACTCTGCACTGGACTTGTTTTGGTTGGGAGACTATTAATGACTGTTTCTAGTTCATTGGCAGATATGGGACTGTTTAGATCATTGACCTGATCTTGATTTAACTTTGGTACCTGGTATTTGTCTAGAAAATTGTCCATTTCATCCAGGTTTTCCAGTTTTGTTGAGTATAGGCTTTTGTAGTAGGCTCTCATGATTTTTTTTGGATTTCTTCAGTGTCTGTTGCTATGTTTCCCTTTTCATTTCTGATCTTGTTAATTAGGATAATGTCTCTGTGCCCTCTACTTAGTCTGGCTAAGGGTTTATCTATTTTGTTGATTTTCTCAAAGAACCAGCTCCTGGTTTGGTTGATTCTTTGTGTAGTTCTTTTTGTTTCTATGTGGTTGATTTCAGCCTTAAGTTTGATTATTTCTTGCCTTCCACTCCTCTTAGGCAAATTTACTTCTTTTTATTCTAGAGCTTTCAGGTATGCTGTCAATTTGCTGGTATATGCTCTCCAGTTCTTTTTGTGGCACTAAAAGCTATGAGTTTTCCTCTTAGGACTACTTTCATTGTGTCCCATCAGTTTGGGTTTGTTGTGGCTTCATTTTCATTAAACTCTTGAAAGTCCTTAATTTCTTTCTTTATTTCTCCCTTGACCAAGTTGTCATTGAATAGAGTGTTGTTGAGCTTCCATGTATGTGTGGGTATTCTATTGGTGATGTTGTTATTGAGGAGCCTTAGTCCGTGGAGACCTGATAGGATGCAAGGAATTATTTCAATCTTCTTGTATCTGTTGAGGCCTTATCTGTGACCAATTATATGGTCACTTTTAGAGAAGGTACCATGAGGTGCATAGAAGAAGGTATATCCTTTTTTTTAGGATAAAAAGTTCTACAGATATCTGTTAAATCCATCTGTTTCATAACTTTTTTTAGTCTTACTGTGTCTTTGTTTAGTTTCTATTTCCATGATCTGTCCATTGCAGAGAGTGGGATGTTGAGATCTCCCACTCCTATTGTGTGCAGTGCAATGTGTGCTTTGAGCTTTAGTAAAGTTTCTTGTATGAATGTAGATGCCCTTGCATTTGGAGCATAGATGTTCAGAATTGAGAGTTCATCTTAGTAGATCATACCTTTGATGAGTATGACATGTCCCTCCTTAACTTTTTTGATCACTTTAGGGTGAAAGTCGATTTTATTAGATATCAGAATGGCTACTCCAGCTTTTTTCTTGGGACCATTGTCTTGGAGATTTGTTTTCCATCCTTTTATTCTGAGGTAGTGTCTGTCTTTATCACTCAGGTAGGCTTTCTTGTATGCAACAAAATGTTGAGTCCTGTTTTTGTACAAGTCTGAGAGTCTATGTCTTTTTATTGGGGAATTGAGTCCATTGATAGATATTAAGGAAAGGTAATTGTTGCTTCCTGTTATTTTTGTTGTTAGAGTTGGAATTCTGTTCATATGGCTATCTTCTTTTAGTTTTGTTGGAAAATTACTTTTTTGCTTTTTCTAAGATGTAGTTTCCCTCCTTGTATTAAAGTTTTCCATTTATTACCCTTTGAAGGGATGAATTTGTGGAAATATATTGTGTAAATTTGGTTTTGTCATGGAATACTTTGGTTTCTCCTTCTACGGTAATTGGTAGTTTTGCTGGGTATAGTAGCCTGGGCTGGCATTTGTGTTCTCTTAGGTTCTGTATGACATCCACCCATGATCTTCTGGCTTTCATAGTCTCTGGTGAGAAGTCTGCTGTATTTCAGATAGGCCTGCTTTTATATGTTACTTGACCTTTTTCCCTCACTGCTTTTAATATTCTTTCTTTGTTTTGTGCATTTGGTGTTTTGACTATTATGTGGTGGGAGGAATTTCTTTTCTGGTCCAGTCTATTTGGAGTTCTATAGGCTTCTTGTATGTTCATGGGCATCTCTTTCTTTAGGTTCAGGAAGTTTTCTTCTATAATTTTGTTGAAGCTATTTACTGGTCCTTTAAGTTGGAGGTCTTCACTCTCTTCTATACCTCTTATCCTTAGGTTTGGTCTTCTCATTGTGTCCTGGATTTCCTGGATGTTTTGGGTCAGGAGCTTTTTGCATTTTGAGTTTTCTTTGACTGTTGTGTCAACGTTTTCTATGGTATCTTCTGCACCTGAGATTCTCTCTTCTATCTCTTGTATTCTGTTTGTGATACTTGCATCTATGGTTACTAATTTCTTTACTAGAATTTCTATCTCCAGAGTTGTCTCTCTTTGTGATTTCTTAACTGTTTCTACTTCCATTTTTAGGTCCTGTATGGTTTTGTTAAGTCCCTTCATCTGTTTGGTTGTGCTTTTTTGTGTTTCCTCTTCAAGGGCTTGAACCTGTTTACCTGTGTTCTCCTGTATTTCTTTAGTGGAGTTTTTCTCTATTAAATTCCTCTTCTTAAATTCCTCTATCACCATCATGAGATATATTTTTAGATCCAAATCTTGCTTTTCTGGTGCTTTGGGATATCCCGGACTTGCTGTGGTGGGAGTACTAGGTTCTGATGAAGCCAAGTAGTCTTGGTTACTGTTGGTAAGATTCTTGCGTTTGCCTTTCACCATCTGTTGATCTCTGGTGTTAGATGTTCTTACTGTCTCTTGCTGGAGCTTGTTCCTCCTGTGGTTCTGTAAGAGTGTGTCAGTACTTATGGGAAATCAACTCTCCTCAGGTAAGACCTGTGTGTAGTGGGCTGTGGATCAGTTGTCCCTCCTGAGTTCTCGGGTCAGAACAAACCCTGGAGACAGGCTCCCCACTTGCAGCGAAGGGGAAGAGAGGGCTATGGATCTGCAGAACCTCCTCCTATGTGAAGATGGAGGTAGAAAGGATCCTGCACTGGCTGCCCTGCTTCTTCTGAGGCCTGTGCCTCTTGGCTTTTCCTGCCTCCTCCTGAGTCTCTGGGTTGGATCACTCCCTGAAGGCAAGGTCTCTGCTTGTGGGGAAGAAGCAGAGAGGGCTGTGGATCTGCAGAACCTCCTCCTAGGTAAAGATGGAGGTAGAAAACTAAGTCAACTCTTAAAAACTCAAACATTTAATTGTGTCTGCCTTACAGTTTCAAAGTTTCAGTCCATTATAATCATGACAGAAAGCATGGCAGCATCCAGGCAGACATGGTGATCTAGAAGGAGATGGGTGTTTTACATCGGGATCAAAAGGCAGCAGGACACTGACTTCCACTTGGCTAGGAGAGTGGTCTCAAAACCCACCTCCATGGTGACATACTTCCTCCAACAAGGCCATACCTCCTAACCGTACCACCCATATGGGCCAAGCATACTCAAACCCCCACATTAGCTTTTAAATTAATAAAGATGATAAAGCCAGGAAGGTATAGAATAGTTGTTGAGAGTCAACTAGAATTTAGTTGAAGCTACACAAGTCTTACAGATTTTTGCAATATCAGAGAAGGAAATTATCAGTTTTAAAAGGACAAGTTTCAGCCAGGCTGTGGTGGCACACGCGTTTAATCCCAGCACTTGGGAGGCAGGGCGAGTGGATTTCTGAGTTCGAAGCCAGCCTGGTCTACAGAGTTCCAGGACAGCCAGGGTTATACAGAGAAACCCTGTCTCAAAAAACAAAACAAAACAAAACAAAACAAAACAAAAAATAAAAGGACAAGTTTCTGTTGGACCCCAAGTGAGCTTCACTGGTAGGAGGAAGTTTCTGTCAGCAAGGAAAGGCAATGTTTCAATGTGCTTTCTTGTACTTCAGTGGGACCTCCTGTGGGAGACTTAAGATGCACTGCTTTTAGGATGAACAAGCACATTTTACCTCTAGAATTGTTTGGCATCTCATTAAATGGTAGCTATCAATCTTTTTAAGTAAAGATCAGAAACTGGAGTGTCTAATTGCTATTGAGAAGTATATCTAATGAGTTAAGGTCTTCTTTCATTTATTTGACTTTAAATTTAAATAAAAACCTGGTATAATAAACACACTCATAAAATAATGAGCACTAGCTGGGAAAATTTAAGTGCACATGAAACTGGGCTTTGGGCTATTGGATCATGGCTTTTCTAGAGTATTTTGATACAGTTTGGGTTAAATTTGGCATTCTCATCATGCGTGCAAATGATGTCTCCCTTACTCATTCCTAGGATGTTTATAAGACTGCTCTTGTCTGTCTGAGACTCCCAGGGATGGAATTATAATATTGGGTTTCCTGATGGGTGTATCACATACTTTTATAGCTTGTTAAATTTTACATTGGCATTTGTGGATATGTCTTGCCAAATGAAGAGACTATATTTAAAAATCACAAACATGCACAAGGCAAAAGAGCTTTTTTTTTTCAAATAAATGATAATACCTCCTATTTGATAATCACAAGAATTATAAAATCATCTTGATTATAGATAAGTATTAAAATGTCTTACTTTATCTCAATATAAATAGGCATGTAATATGAGTCAGATTTTCTCAATTACATGGCTTCATTTTTTTGCATTCATCTGCTTTCAACTAAAGAGTGAGGCTATTAAGCAAAATTTATAGTTAATCTAGTTAAAATGGACATCTTTAGCAATTGGAGCAGCTGATAGCCCTCCCCCACTCTATCATGCCATTATAGAGAAGAAAGGAAATGTGTGTGGTAGATCTGACCCTGGCCTTTTTTATCTCATTTTATCTGAGATACACACTAAAGTCAGATAAAAATCAGAATCTCAAGAACAAAAGACTACATTCCCAGAAGACTATCATGCATAGGCACCCTGCAGAAGACTGTTCTCAGGATCCAGATAAGTCCTAGCGATCATATCTAGACAAAAGCACAGTTCTGCATCCTAGAGTGGCTCCTCTCCCCTCACCACTTCATACACAGATGGTAAAATTTATCTATAAGTGGAATTAAGGAGGGAAATATGTACTGAATTCTCAAATGTTCCAACCCCATTGTACCTTCACAATGCCTTCAGAAGGCCAAGAGACCACAATGACTGAAGAAGAACACTGTGGACTTCTTCCTAAATTGTTTTAATTTCAAACAAAGTCTAATTTAAAACACATCATGTACATTCTATTTCTAATTAATTAAAATTGCTGTGTGGTTCAAAAAAATGTCAGTTATCTCTTTCTTGAATCTATCCACATCTTGGCGAGCCATTTAAAAAATAGATCATAAGGATTTACCCTTACATCTAAAGGCTTCTAGTTACCTTAACTTTCTGCCGGCAAGTCTGACTAAGATAGACCCTTCAGTGTTCTTTGGACTATAGACTCTGAATGCTCTATTCTCAACCTTTGGCAGCCCCTTTTTCCAAAAAATATTTATGTTGCAATTCATAACAATAGCAATAAAAATAATGCTGAGGGTCAGCACAACACGAGGAATTGTGTGTATTAAAGGGCTGAAGAGTTAGGAAGATTGAGAATTACTGCTCTACTTGCTGATGTCAAGTTACTGAGATAAGATAGTAGACAGAGAAAACACATGTCCAAGCATATACCTCAGGTAAGCTATCTGAAGACCAATTGCAGACCCTAATTATGCTGGTTAACTACTCTTAACTTGACACAAATGAGGTAAATGGGAAGAGGAACTGATTCTATGTGTAGCTTGTGATGATATCTGCAAATTTTATAACACTCCATCCTCTCCCCCAAATTCAGTCCCTTGTCTCTACCTAAGATTTGTAGCAGTACACCAGCTACAACCTACCTCTACTCTCTGCACATATCTACAGATCACTCACATGTTGTCCTCCAACCTTCCTTTCCACTCATCCTGTTATGCCAGCCCCCAAATCCAGCAGGCTTTCCCTAGCAACCCACCAGCCAAACCTGCCAGTGAAGCAAGTAAATGAGCTAAACAGGTAGGTGACTTTCAGGTTTGCACTCTTCCTCCTCTCGTCCATATTCAATCCCACACTTTAATCCCTAACCATCTACCTGTAGTGGACTCTACGCAATGGCCCTCTCCATATTCCCAGGAGACTAAGAGATCCTGGGAGAACATCCTGTTTTCTTCTCTATTGTGGATTCCCTCAATTCCTCTCCTACTAACCCATACACAGTCCTAGGTATCAGCTCTTAATACTTAGGAATAAATTTATTTTAGAACACCATTGGGCATATCTATTAGGATCTCAAAAGAGTTTCCTACCAGGCAATACACAGGTGCAACACTCACTTAAGTGCCAAAGAAGATAACAGAAACAAAGAACAAAACATCCACCCAACAAAAACAAGACCACATATCAGCATGTAGAATTACAATCTTCTGTAACCTCACTCCTAGACCCCAGCTTAAAACAACAAACAAACAAAACATCAGAAATCAATAAAAGTCAGGATATGTCTCCACTAACTAGAACCTATTAACTCTACCAGAAAAGGCCTAAAGATTTGCAGCATAGCTCATACCTGAAGCACAAGACAAAAATTTTTAAGTAGGATTATTGATAAAATAGTGATCTTTAGAGAGAAAATAAATCCTTCAAAAATCTATAAAAACACAAACAAACAAAGAAATAAGTAAAAATATTCAAGAGTTAAAATGGAAATAGAATCAATAAAAAAACAAAAATGAAAAATTCTGGAAATTAAAACTTTTGGAATGGGAATGTCAGAGGCAAACCTTAATAACAGAATACAAGAAATGGAAGAGAGAACTAGTTTTCTCTTCTGCTAGATTCTCTGAGCACAGAGGGGTATAATTTGATGGAGACATCCCCTTAGAGCTGTATGTTTTCAGGTCTCTCTCTGTGCCTGGGTGTCTGGTTGTGACTTTGTCTTTGTTCCCATCTGCTGCTGGATAAAAAAGTTTCTCTGATGATGGCTGAATAAGGCATTGATTGATCGATGAATATTGTAGAATACCATGAGGAGTCATTTAATGTTACTTTTTAATTTTTTTATATAAAACAGTAGTACTTAGCTTTATCCTAGGTCTCTAGGCTATCTAATCTCTGGTTCTTGCTCACCCAAGCAGTTTCAGACATGAGTTCCATCTTGTGGAGTTGGCCATAAGTCAAATCAGACATTGATTGACTATTTCTGCAAGTTCAGTGCCAACAAAACCCTAGCATATTTTATCAGCAGGACTGATTGTAGGTCAAAGTTCTGTGCCTGGGTTGTGGTGTACATTTATCTTTGGGTAGCATGCAAAATACCTTTCAAACCAAAGAAGCTAGAACATGGGGTGGAGATTAGATGTGGGCACCAGCTCAACTTCCCCATGTTCAATGAATTGGATGTGTGTGGTCTTTGGTGATGGAGCCTTGCTGTCCATTTTCAGAGAACAGCCTACTGTCTTCAAAACTGCTTGGTTTGTTTGGGAATTTCCATGAGACCACTTGACCAGAAACTCAATAAATCCAACCATAGTACTGGAAGCTTCATTTGGTGACAAGATACAGGAAGTTAATAGCTCTCATTATTTGGAGACTTCATTAGAATCATCTTCATATTTTTCATTAATTTATTTTTCCTTTATTTTTTTGAATTTATTTAATTTGTTTATTTTACAATCCATATTTTATTCTTGACTGTCCACCGTCCTACTGCTCCACATCTCATACCTCCTTCCCACCCCTTGTCTCCATGTGGTTGTCCCCACTCACCCGCCCCACCTGACCTGTGACTGTGGGATGCCCTGTCTTCCTGCTGGAAGTGGGCTCTATAGGTTCCCTCTTCCTACTGTTGGGCATTTCATCTATGGTCTCTCCCTTTGAGTCCTGAGAGTCTCTCACCTCCCAGTTCTCTTTACTCACTTTACATCCCAATCACAGCCCTCACCACTGTCCTCCCTTCCTAGTCCCCTCTGCTATCTGCCTTCCCCTTCACTTCTGAGAAAGGGGAGAACCCTGGTGGGTACCAACCTACCCTGGCACATCATGTAATTGAAGGACTAGGCACATCCTCTTCCACTGAGGAAAGACAAGGCAGCCCAGTTAGGGCAACAGTATCCATAGGCAGGTAACAGAATCAGGGACAGCCCTGATTCAGTTGTTGGTGAACCTGCATGAAGATTAAACTGCACATCAGTTTCTTATATGCGGATGGGGTACAACCAGCTCACATTTGCTCTTTGGTGGTTCAGTCTCTGGGAGCCACCAAAGGTCCAGGTTAGTTGACTCTGATAGTCTTCTTGTGGAGTCCCTATCCCATCTGAGTCCCTCAATCTTTCCCTCAGCTCCTTCACAAGAACTGAGCTTCATCTAGTAAGTGGCTGTGGGTACCTACATCTGTTTTGGTCAGCTCCTATGTGGAGCCTCTCAGAGGTAAAAAGTTTCTACTGCACTAGACTTCCATACCATCTTCCAATGTTCCTCAATTCTACCTGTCTCACATTGCTTAACCCCATCTCCCTTTCTCCTCCTTACCTGATCCTACCATTTCTATACCACCATTATCTAGTTCACACAGAAAATTTATTCTATTTCTCTCTCCCAGAGATGCATTTCCCTAGTCCCTTCTTCTATACCTAACCTCTCTGGGACTATGGATTGTAGCTTTGTTATCATTCATTTTATGACCAATACCCATATATAACTAAATATATACCATATTTATTTTTCTGGGTCTGGGTAACCTCACTCAGATTGATTTTTTCTAGTTTCATTAATTTGTCTGCAAATTTCATGATATCATGTTTAAACAACTGAGTAATACTCCATTGTCTAAATGTACATTTCCTTTAACCATTCTTGTGTTGAGAAACATCTAGGTTGTTTCCAGTTTTTGACTATTATGAAAAAGCAGCAATAAACATGGTTGAGCAAGTGTCTTTCTGGTACAATGAAACATTCTTTAGGTATATGAACAAGAGTGGATCACTGGACCTTGAGATAGATCAATAGATTTCCATAGTGACTGTACAAACTTTCAGTTCAACCAGCAATGGATGAATAGTCCTCTTATTCCATATCCTTACCAGCATAAGCTGTCCCTGCACTATTGATATTAGCCATTCTGACAGGTGTAAGATCTCAAAGTATCTCAAAGAATCTCAAAGTAGTTTTGATTTACATTTTTCTGATGGTTAGGTGTTGAATATTTCTTTAAGGATTTCTCAGTCATTTGAGTTTCTTCTATTGAAAAATATGTTTAAATGTGTAGCCCAGGTTTTAATTACATTATTTAGTTTATTGATATCTACTTTCATATATTCTTTATATGTTTTGAATATTGGCCTTTTAATAGATGTGGAACTGGTAAAAATGCTTTCCCATTCTGTAGGCTACTGCTTTGTCTGATTGATGATGTTCTATGCCTTACAAAAGCTTTTTGGAAGGACAATTCAGAGACTGCTCTACCTGAGATTCCTTTCCATATTCAGTCATCAAACTCAGACACTATTGTGGATATCAGCAAGTGCTGGTTGACAAGAGCCTGATATAGCTGTCTCCTGAGAGACTCTGACAGTGCCTGACCAATACAGAAGTGGAGACCCACAACTATCCATTGGACTGAACATAGGGTCCCCAGTGAAGGAGCTAGAGAAAGGATCCAAGGAGCTGAAGGGTTTGTAGCCCCTTAGGATGAACAACAATATGAACTAACTAGTACCCTCAGAGCTCCCAGGGACCAAATCATCAACCAAAGAGCACACATGGTGTGACTCATGGCTCCAGCAGCATATGTATAGCAGAGGATGGTCTAGTTGGCCATCAATGGGAAGAGAGGCCAGGTTTATGCTCCAGTGTATGGGAATGCCAGGGACAGGAAGTGGGAGTAGATGGGTTGGTGAGCAGGGGAAGGGGGAAGAAAATGGGGTTTGTTTTTTTGTATTTGAATTTTTTTGGAAGGGTAACCAGGAGAGGAGATATTATTTGAAATGTAAATAAAGAAAATAAAATAAATAAATAAAAACAAAAAACCAAAAGCTTTTCAGTTTCATGAGGCTACATTTATTAATTATTATTCTTAAGGCTTGTACTAACTTAACAGGAGTGAGGTGGGAATGGGTAGGTGGGTAGAAAAGCATTCTCATAGAGGCAAAGGGGAGGGAGAATGGGGGGGGGATTATGGATGGGAAATTAGGAAGAGGGACAACATTTGAAATATAAATAAATAAAGTAACTAATAAAAAAGAAAATTTCCACCATCCCCTCAGACTCTTTAGCTCGTCACCCTGCTTTATTCCACCTTCAAAGCATTGGAACTGTGGCATTGTAGGTAAGCCTAAGGCTCTTCAAGGATTCAGTGACTGAAACTGCAGTTGCTGTTATTTAATGTCACTAGATGGCAAGGTCTGATTGCTTTGTTGAGTTGCTTAAATTCATTAAAGAGGATACACTCTTAA
This sequence comes from Mastomys coucha, assembly GCF_008632895.1. Lineage (NCBI taxonomy): Eukaryota > Metazoa > Chordata > Mammalia > Rodentia > Muridae > Mastomys > Mastomys coucha. The sequence goes on from NW_022196913.1 coordinate 94,789,538, forward strand.
GTTAGTAAACTATGCTAATGGCCTCAAAAAAATGGACTATAAAAATGGCTCACTCCTGTTACACTGTCAGTTGGAGCACATTAGTCATTCACAGGTGTCTTTTCACCCTCCAGTTGTTCAAGTGTCTGTCATTGATAGATATTCAAGGTTGACTTCTAAGACAGTGAGATAAAGTTGTTACTCTCCTACATTATGTGGATACTCCCAAATCCCAAGGGCATTTCTATTATATTCTCTTAATCAGTGACAAGGGTTGAGAAGAAGATTTGGTCTCTTGCACTAATTGTGACAATATTTTATAGACTGTAATGCATTGTCTAGTTTGTCTATCATGTGTCTATCTACCTATCTACCAACCTACCTGCTTATCTACCTTTCCTATCGAAATGTAAACCTTATGAGGATGATCTTAGTTGTTCCTTACTATGTCACTAGTGAATAGAACAGTACTTAGCACATAGTGGTTACTCAATAAAAAGTGAATGGAGGAACAGCTTTACTTGATCTATGCAACCATAATACAAAAATATTTAAGAAGTTTAAACTTGGTGTTGGTGAGGAGCTACACGGTTTGTCGGTGGCGGCTGCTCAGTCTGTTTTTTCCTGTCCCCTAAAGCACCCAGGACTGCATCATGGACTTTCAGCACCGACCTGGAGGCAAAACTGGGAGTGGGGGTGTAGCCTCCTCCTCCGAGAGCAACCGGACCAGAGAGAGCGCCTGTGGCAACTGGCCCTGGAAACCATCGACATCAACAAGGACCCGTATTTTATGAAGAACCACCTGGGATCC
>NW_022196913.1:94790873-94806911 GCF_008632895.1 Mastomys coucha
CTTGAAGGTTTTCTATTTTGTCCTGTCCTGGGCCTATTAAACAGCCTCCCCCATGAAAAAAAAAAAAAGAAGTTTAAACTTACAGAGACTGAGAAAAGGCTCTTTTATGAATGAAGCAAAGCCACTACTCATAACACCACACCCTGCTACAGGAGTGGAGACAGAAAGAATCTGTTGCTAAGCTATAGCAATCCTGATTTTACAGATTAGAAAACTCAGTGTAGAGATGTTAACGGATTCATTCAAGTATTATTTAAAAAGGGGAGTTACTGGTTTTAAATGTGCTATTTCTCATTACCTTACATCATATTCCATTTCCCAAGTAATATTGATGCAATGGATCAGATATGTTGCTATGAGTTAAATATACAATCAGAAACAAAAGAAAACTGGGTCCATGAACACATGGCATTTAATATGTACTAAAAAAGTCAGACACTGGCTAACTATTTACATAGATCATTCAAAGGTACTCCTGTAAAGTGATATACATAAGAGAACACCATGGGAGGTGATTCAAACAGACATTTTTATTTTCTCCATGGAGGCTACAGGAAATAACATTTAAATGGCAATTAAATACAGAATACTTTTATAGTAAAATGGTGCCCTGAGTAGCAAGAGCTGATGTTATTAAATATTGCTACAATATAGGGAATACTTACCTTTATGTTCCATAAGGATGTTAGTACATATGTTAATTGGGAAAGATGTGCATGTGCAGTGTGGTTATGCCTGTTCTTTTTCATACATTTCTATTATTTTCTGATAGATATTCAGTTTCAGATTTCCCTGGACTGAACTGGAAGTAGCCTGGAGCATTCCTAGAAGGGAGCATTCAGTTTTGTAAATGAGAAGCCCTTGTTCTAATTTTCACTATAATCTTAGTTAATTGTTGCCTTTTGCCTTTATCTAAGTCAGTACCCACTTAAGGCTTTTTTTTTTTTTTTACTTTAGTCAATGAAAATTTCCAACAGATTCATTCCATGAGCTAATTATGAACAGCAAGCATACACCAGAGTCTTTTGTACATGCATTCCCCTCCCAAGCAATTTATTTTTTAATACATTATTTAATATTTAAACATGCATAGAATGTGTTTGGATTGAAACCATTCCTCATTCTTTATCCAATCCCTTTCTAATCCTCACTCTTGTGTTTTCTTTTCCGATTCACCTGTGGTTCCCCTCTCTCTTCCCCCCTTTCTCCATCTCTCACACACACATGTGCACACAACACACACATGCAGACACACACACACACACACACACACACTTCACTGAGTCTATTGTTGTCTGTATGTACATGGCCATAAATCCTATACTACAGGATCATGTACTGGAGCACGGCTTGTCTCTCAGATCCCCTGTCCCTGAAGAAAACTGACTCTCCATGCCATAGCATAGTTCAGTTGCCAATAGCATCTCAAAAAGAGGTGGAACTTCATGACTACTAAGCGATTTTAATCAACGTTGAGACAATTCCTCTCCAGTTGTTCAAATAGCATCTGGTAACAGGTCTATCATAGGCTGGGAAGCACTGAATGAGAAATGAATGGGAAGAAGTAGCCCCAGGCACAGAGAGTGATGTCATATATAACTCACGCTGAGCTAGTGCCTGTTTGCCTCTTTTGCAGACCCCTTGCAGCTCCTGACAAGGGCTTTTTGGGGGAGGAAGTGGGACTCTCTAAACTCATTTGGCATTGCACTGATGACCTTTCTGTCATTAATTCTTTGGATCACTTTATTTATTTTCTTGTCTCTGAGCTGTAATCATAACTAAAGCACATTATGACGTCTTATAATCTCAGTTTTAGGAAAAATTCATTCCAGGAAAGTTCTATTAACTACAGAGAATGTGAAAGTGAGCTGGGTGCTTTGCAAATAGCTCCTAATAAACAGGCAGGGCCAGGTGTGAAGCGTGATTTATTTCCTCCTTGCACAAAGCCATGTGGATTATAATGCTTTGGCTGCTGATGGTCCTGTTGGAAATGTGCCACTCTCCCTTAGGACACCGTGATGGTCTAACCTCCAGGTGGGGAGCAGCAATTCCTTGCCTCCCATCCACCTTTAGGAGGAAAACAAGCCAAATTTAATAAAGGTATAAGGCATGGGGGCGAAGGAGCTACATGAGCAGTGCCGAAAGAAGACTCTTCATGATTGAAATGCTTCTGGCCTGAAGCCACCATTAGCCTTGAGCGAATGTCATAGCCCTTCTCAGCAATGGAAAGCAGAGGTCCCCAATGGCTGCCTGTCCTTTCCAGGGTGTTCCTTTTTGTTGAGTCTGTTTAAACATGGGAGAAATCATCTTTCTGTCAGATCAGAGATGGTGTATCTTCTGCTGCTCATCATAGTTCTCACTTATGAGGGAAGGAAGAGGCCCTACAGGGGTCAAGGTGAGCATAAGATAAAACATGAGGAGAGAATGTCAACAGCAGCAGAGGAAGTAAGGAAGATCCAAGCTTGATGGAATGATCAGTGGTCCAGGCATCAGCCACGAGCATCATGGCCAGTTGTCCTTAAATGTGACTTTTAATACTCACTTTTTATTTCAAATATTTTAGATTTATTATATCAAAGTAGTTTTCAAATGTTTGTACTTCTTTACTTTCACATTTAAGGGGTTATTCTGGAAGTTGGGAAAATTATTAGAAAAATAGTCTAAAGGATACTAAGGGAGCATCTTGGAATGATTCTGGAGAAGGTCAAAAAGAGACACTCCTCGGAGAAACTAGTGACTTTAACTTCCTTAAGGACTTACTGCCTCTTTCCTCTGTTCCTATAGCTATCACACATCCACAAGAGTCCACATCATAAGTTGTATCAAATCTAAGACCCTGTGATGATCATAGATCAAAAATCCAGCAAGCCAACAAACAAACAAACAAAAAACTGGTTATTTTGAAATGCATATTTGACACGGCACAACTTTCAGTCACTCATGTCTATGATTAATTTGTTTTAACTTCATTAGCATTTTTCCAATACCTGAGTGGAACCAAAATCAATATCATGATACTAAGAGAAAAATGAGAGGGAGAACTGGTATAAGCAGAAGGAAATGCCGCATGGAGTATGGGAACATTAGGTTCTAGGAGAAAGAACAGAGACAAAGTGAGGATGTTGCAAGGCAGCACACCTAAGGATGAGTGACTGGTTAGATTCCATGATGCTTTGGAAAATGACAGATCCATAGTATTTCCTTATTTAAGTTTCTCTGGAAGGAGGAAGTGAGTCAAGTAGTTTAAATATGTGTTGATTTCAAGATAAATAATGGGGTGAGAGACAATATAACTGTCGTCATTCATCTATGTTTGATGCTGGTGAGAATATGTGATGTGAGCCTCAGAGTTCCCCAGGGAAGAGGCTAAATTCTGAACATCAATACTCCCATCTCCCATCATCCAACATGACTTATCTGCTTATGTAAAAGGTGTTCTCCAGGAATCCCAACCTAAATGGCTGCTGTCCCTGAAAAGTCTGGCACAGGACATGAATTTATCAAAGAAGAGAAAAAAATAAGCAATAAGGACCAATATATTCTGCTCTGGGGGCAGGAAAATCTGCTTGCTTCTAGCCTTGCTTCTTTCACCTACAAGCTCAGACACATTCAGTTACATTCTATTTCTGGAGTGCAATGGTTGTTGAGGAAATAGGCTTGGTAGTATGACAGCATTTAAGTCCTAATTTTGGACACAAGACCTATCCAGTAATCATTCTCTCCAAGCCTCTGCTCTCCCCCAGATTATACTCTTGGATTGTGGCACATATTTCCAGTTCTAACTTCAGCATCAAATATTGTGCTGGGACATGTAAACTAAGTGATTGTCAGACTGTACATTTCCAAAGTTGGATAAAGAATATTAAATATCTCCCATCACTTGAGGTAGGAGAAGGATGAGGATAGGGAAGAAGACAGAATCATGGGAATTGAGTGACTGTGGATTTTGAAGGCCAGTGTGAGAAATCAGAAAAGCCTATTTCTACAAATGTCTTTTTAATAGGATTTCCCAGGGGGGTCAGCCTTACATAACCCCTCCCCTTAGACTCTCAACATATGTATTACATATTCTAGCCTGTGCAATTGAGGTACTGAGAATTTTTTTTAATGAAGTGCATTCATGGTGCATTGCCAAGAGCTACTCAGAGAAAAAGTAATATATTTTCCATTTCTCCTATCCTTAGGGAAAGATGATGTTGTATGCCATTATACAGAGATTCTTCTTAAGACTTTCCCAGCTTGACAGCTCTTCCAGACTTCTTTCCTTAAAGGCTGAGTTCAGGTGTTTTAAATCTCAGTGTTTTCTCAGGTCCCCTTGGCATCTAAAATCGAAGAAGGTTAAATGTGAATTACACAAACACAATCCTCCTGCCCCAAACATTGAGTAACTTACCACAAACAATAGAAGGCAACAGTGAGTAGGTTTTTTGTAATCAAAGAAAAAATATTTATACACCCATCTAGTATGAGAATGGTTTTTAGCAGTATCTCTCAGGAATTACTTACAGTTTAATTCTTCAAACACCATATATTTTTCCTTTATTTGCATGAACCAAAGAAAACATGCAAATTAATAAGATCCACTTATGCTGAAAATATGACATCATTGGTCAAAATACTTGGGTTAACTCTTATTCTTCACTCACCAGAGTTACATGAATGGCTCATCTGGTAAACCTTAGGACTGACAGGGCTCATCTTGTGTGAAAGCGGGAGAGTAATAAAGGAAAAAATGTGAGACGTATGGCCAACTGTGAAAATGTGGGTCATTTCTTCCTTAGACTTTTAGATATCAGCATATTCTTTACTTTATTTTCAAATTCTTAACCCTGCAAAATCAGGCCAGTTCAATAGACAGTTAAGTCGACATCACTACATATTGACCATTCTACTAGTTTGATTATTTCTTTTCACTCTGCACTTTACTTACTCTGAAAGCTAGCAGTTCTCTTTTCAGGGAGGCAGGGAATGGTGACCTTCACAGCTAAGGAGCTGATCCCAGACTCAACAGGTTTGCAGGGCAGTCTATTTTTATCCACAACACTTGATATATTTACTATATTTTTAATTTATATTTTACTTACTCATTTCGTAGGAATGTGTGTATGTGTGTGTGTGTGTGTGTGTGTGTGTATGTGTGTGTGTGTGTGTGTGTGTGTGTATGTGTGTGTGTACATGAATGCTTTGGCACTTGTAGAAGTCTGAGGAGGGCTTTTTGGGGTTGCTTGGCACTCTTCTTCTTCCATAGGGGTCTCAGGTTAGAAAGCTTGGTGCCAGGTGCTTTTATGTGCTAAACTATCTTGCTGCTGATTTTCATATAGATCAGATTTCCATCACTATAACAAAATGCTTCCGATAAGAACCTTAAAGAATGGTATAGTTTCAACTATTTCGTTCTTGGCTGCTGGGTGCTTTACTCTGGTCATATGGCAAGGCAAGTATCAGGTATATAGAAAGTCCAAGCTTATTACATCAGAGCAGCTAAGAACGTAAAGGAGGAGGTGTTTTCAGTATCTTTTGCAAGGTCATCCCTTTTGTTAACTTATTACCTTCTATGAGACTACAGCTCCTATAAGGATCCACCAGCTGCTGATGTTGTCATCATCCTGTAGACCAAGCTTTCCAAACATAAGCCTTTGTAGAAAGTTTAGATTTAAGCCATAACAATATAGTTGACATTTGTTCCTTGTGTCTATTGAAATAGCATCCATTAAAAAAAGAAAAGACTGATAAATTACCCCAAACATAAAACTCAATGAAGCATGAAATGAAAGTATGTTGAGAAAGATGGGTTGCTGAATGAAATCATGTGCCATTATTGGGAGAGATGGTAAGGGAGAAGAGGATACACAGTGGGTCTACTGCATTTGGAAATGTAATTAGAATTCATAGATCAGATTTTCAAAATCCAGGATTCCTCTAGAACATTAGAATTTTAACTCTTTCTCTATCTGGCATTAATAAATGTCTAAGAGAAGATAATGGACATCAGAAGGGTTATCTTCTGATCCACATGTCTAAACTCATGGGCTTTCAAGTTCTGGGAGAGAGATTTCCCCCAGAATATAGATCTGTGAGAAAACTCTCATGTTTATTTTGACCAAACATAAAAGAGTACTTTAGCTATCAAAACTGCCCTTAAGTATGGTGAACTGATTCAATATCTCATGCATCTCAGTCACTGAGAGCACTTGAGATATGCTACATTTGGAGAGATAACATAGAAGAGAAATAATGGCTTGAATAGTTGTGCAAGGGAGAACAATCCATCTTTTTGTACAGATGTCCTTTTCCGCCACAGCTAATACAATGATGTAGTAATGTTGCAAGAGTGGGACTTCTGTAATACATGTCTGTGCTCTTACAGAAAGCTTACACTCTCTCTATAATAAGATGAGAGATTCCAAGGGATGCTGTTCTCCCATGGACTAGAATTAATACTAAGAGTATTTATTCCTGGTTTTTACAGCATGGAGTGAATAGTTTAAGCATGGAAAATATTGTTCCTTCTAAGTATTGAATGTGTACAGCTTCTCCTAGTTGGGAAAATTAAATGCAGGGGGAATTAAGCAAGCCAACAAGAGCTTTGTCTCTTCTGTATTTTCTAGAATTTCTCTTTAGCTTTGCTTATGTTAGAGAAAAGTGAAGGGATTCTGTGTGTACCCTGCTACTAGCATTTTCTATGTGTATATTTTCTCCTAGAGAGGGAATTTGTCATTGCTGAGAACCTTACCACTCATCCCAACCTTCATTTTCTAGCCTACTCTCTGCCTCGGAGGAGACTCTTTCTATATGCATAGTAAATCCCATGCAGGACAATTAGTTATGCCCAAGTTTATATCTGCTTCTTAATTTCTTATCACCTCTATATCCCATAAGCCTCATGAGCATGTTCCTTGAAAACCGTGCAGCCCTGAAAGTATTAATGCTACAGTTTCAAAGGGAGCAGACAGCAAGCAAGAAATAATGGGATTATTGAAAATGAAGGGATTTTCAGCCACATACACCTACCTATACACTCACTTGAAAATGTTGGAGGAAAAAATGAGTTCCCAGAAAGACCAAAGAGTACACAGGGGGAGCCCATGGCTTCAGCTGGATATGTAACAGAGGATGGCCTTATCTGGCATCACTAGGAGGGGAGCCTCTTGGTCCTATGGAGGCTTGATGACCCTGGATAGGGGAACCCTAGGGTGCTGAGGTAGGAATGGGTGGACAAGTGGGGAGAGCACCCTCATAGAGGTAGTAGGGAGGGAGAAGGGGATGGGGGGGTAGTGGAGGGGAAACTGGGAAAGGAGGATAACAATTGAAATGTAAATAAATAAAATAATCAATAAAATAATAAAAAATGAAAACTTAAACTCTAAAAGAAAAATTTTTTTAAAAAAAGGCTTGATGGTTCAACACCTTTCAATCACTCAAGTGCTCAAAATCCTTTAGAACTTCTCTCATTGAGAGCACAAACCCAAGCCCTCCCAACATCCTACCCAGCCTTCCACAACAGGCCCTGTTATTTTTGCTGACTTGCCTACCACAACCCTTTGGTACCACAACACTTGCACTGGCTTCCTCACAGTTTAAAGTAGCTATGAATGCCTGCTTACAAAAATCACTATTCTTTTATCCAGAACCCCCATCTAAGCTTCTGTTCCCTCAGTAACTTTTGGGCAGGTTTAAAGGTTATATTATGATCACCAGCCTTAAAACTGGAACCAGTGACATCATGTGTTAGGTTTGCAATGTACAAAGATTTGAAGTCATCTGGATTCTGGCCTGGTGTGTGAAGATGATGAGTAGAGTTTTATAAAGTACAATTTGAGCTCATTTATTTCCCCCTTGGGCCTTCTGAAACTAGTCAAGTTGGGTCTGTTAGTCAGCCGTAAACCTCTAACACCTGAGCTTTCTCTTCAAATGTTTAAAAAAATGTTACGTTGGTCATTTGACTGCCTCCTTTTAAGCTCTAGAATGAAGCTTTGTTTCTAATAGCTTGGTTTCTAACCTGTGATTATTATGCCTCCTCCTCCTTTAATTTGCATATCTGCATGTCTTACCATGCTTGATACAAACAAACCCTGAGAATAATTTAAAAAATACTTTCAAAAACAATAAAACAACTTAACACCAGATGGAAATGATAAGTTTCAAGCCTATTTTTTTTTTCCTTTTTGGCTTCCTGAGAGTGTGCAAAGACTTTGGCCACTCCCTGGATGAAAATGCTTGGCTGATGTTGGTATATTTGATGCTTGATGGCTCCCGTTTGTGATGACATCAGGTTCTAGCTTGAGTTTCTGTAGTAGCAGAGGAACCAGGACAGCTGAGTCCTCACTAAGATGGTGTGGTCTAGAAAGAAGTACTGATGCTAAGTGGCCAGGGGCACCTGGATAAAATCTCTATGTACAACTACTAGGGTCTAAATAAAGTACCTGGGACATACAAAAATTCCCTCCAAAGACAAGGGGTGACCACACCCCCTAGTTCCATAGGGCTAGTCTGATCCATCAAGCAAGTGGTTCCCAACATTTCTAATTTCTTTAATATAGTTCCTCATGTTGTAATGGCCTGCGACCATCAAATTTTTTTCACTACTACTTCCTAACTGTAACTTTGCTACTATTATGAATAGTAATATAAATATCTATGATTTTGCTGAGGCAACCACTATGAAAGGGCTGTTTGACACCACTTCCAAATAGGTCACAGCTTACAGGTATAAGTAATGCCAATCCACTAAAATAGGGCAGAATCAAGTTAGAGTCATCAGAATGTATCTAATGCTTGGTATATCTACTGAGTGGAGCTCATAGCATGCCACCCCTTTCCTTTTGAGTGGCTGCTCAATGTTCTGCTATCCCACAGAACAGGGGAATAGCCCTCCTGACCACTGATTTGGGAGTCTAGGGTCCTTTGTATGGTTGGTTTTAGAGCCTCCTCATACCATTTACTAATGTATTTTCAACAGCTGTGTACCTGCTACTGCTGCAGTTTCTTTCCCAAGCTATTGGAATACAAGGTGCCTTGACAGCCATTCCATGCTAATTTTTAAAGAAGGAGATGGAGTAAGAGAACAACTGGTTCCACTTTGGTTCACATATTCCGAAAATATGATTCAATTAACTTTAATACCATTGAAACAGCCAACCCAAAAGAGTGGGCTCACAGGAGAGCTGCTGTGTATCAGCAGCAATGTTCTCACACTGGAATAGCTTGCAGGAAGAAGTTGCCATTTTAGATGAAAACCTCATGTCACTCTGGGACTGTCTGGAATGCTCCAGAAAGGGAGCCTGCCACCAAAACATACACCCCTTGAGACTATCAGAATTTAAAAAAATAGGGAAGATAAATTTTTGGACACAGATAAGAGGACTAAAAACTATGGCGCAAGGCCTCCACTCATGTTGGTCATACCATTATTCTCCTGAGAAGGAATTTATAAATTTTCCTTTTATGGAGAAATTATATCCAACTCTTGTGCTTGAAGAGAATCTGCCATAATTTTTTCAGTAACACTTAAGAAACAGGAAAGAAGAAAATGTGGCATTCTAGGTCCTGTCAACCAGGAGAGCTATATTCCTATAGGAAAATATATCCAATGAGTTAATAGAGAGTTAATTATATTCTCACATCTGTAAAAGAAACAAATTTCAAAACAGCGCTTTGGAGTCTCACTTCTTAAGAGTATATTCCTGTTTCTAGAAGCATTCTCAGGATAGCACATAAACTCTCAAGTGTTTTAATTTATTCTCAAAGAAAGGATAACAGTGTTTGCCCTTTCTAATTCATTCCTGAAGAAAAGCATCACCACTCAATTGGTAGTTTAATGTAATATAGACTTTTCTTTTACATTTTTAGAGGCTGCGAGTATAGAATGGTTTTCACCAAGGTATTGTGTCCAGAAGTAGGAAGGATATTTCCCTTTGGAAATTCTAGAACAGAATCCATTCCCTGTTCTTTTCCAACATATAGAACTTTTGCTGTATTTGACTACTATGTCTCTCTCAGCATCATATATCCTTCTTTTGTAGGAAATTTTTCTCTGTTTCCCTCCCCCAAATCCATAAGTAATTACATTTTTGACTCAGCAGAACAGCTTGAATACTCTAAAATTGTATATTGCCATATTATATTTTTATGTGTGTAAAAATCTATTGAGAATGAACAAATATAGAGATTCTAGAGTATGTACAAACTAAGATAGTTTACAATCACTAAGCCAATAGGACAGGAGGCATATAGAGGAACCATATACATATAAAAGAGCAACAAATCACATAAGAAAAGATTCCACAGGAAAAATAAATAAACAAATCAGAATGGGAAATAAATAAAATATAACAAATTCAATGAACAAGCAAAAGCTCAACATCTGATGAATAAGGGAGAGAGCAGGGAGCAAACAGTGCTCAAACCAACCCGCACCAAGCTGGTTACACTGTTACACTGTAACACAAGCCAGCACTGTTACACTGCAACACTATTACAGGAATCCAGTTACTGCCAGGAACAACTAGAAGCACACATCGCTAAGTCCTTCAAAAGGAAGATTCAGACAGACTGAATCAAAACAACATGAAACAAAACAACAACACAAACAAACAAACAAACAAAAAACTGAGAAACCAAGATCCAAGTACTACTTCTGTCAACAGAACTCAGCGTCAAAGACATGCAGTGGCTACAGCCTGACAGTAGGAAATAAATGCCTATTAAGCAGATAAAAAATATGAAAGACAAAGTACACTTTAAAACACAATTAGTCAAAAGAGATAAAATCAATTTTTCTCTCCAGTAACTTTCTAAGGTCATACCAGCAAGGAAGCACAGGCCTTAGAAGTGGCAGGGCAGCTGGACAGGATCCTGTCTACAACCATCTACACCTAGGAGGGACAGCAGATCCACAGCCTTCTCTGTAACTTTCCCACAAGCAGAGAGCCTGTCTCCAGGGTATGCTTTGACCTCAGGACCCAGGAGAGATGACTGATCCACAGCCCTCTGCACACAGGTCTTACCAGAGGACAGCTGATCTCCCAGAAGTGCTAACAAAGGCTTACAGACACAGAGGGGAACAAGCTGCATCCAGAGACAGCAAGAACATCTAACACCAGAGATCAACACAGGGCAAAAGGCAAACACAAGAATATTACCACAGAAACACAGACTACTTGGCTTCATCAGAACCTAGTACTCCCACCACAGCAAGTCCTAGATATCCCAAAACACCATAAAAGCAAAATTTGGATCTAAAATCATATCTTATGATAGTGATATGGGAATTTAAAATGGACATGAATAACTCCCTTAAAGAAATACAGGAGAACACAGGTAAATAGGTCCAAACCCTTAAAGAGGAAAAACAAAATCTCGTGAAGAATTACACGAGCAAACAAGTAGAAGCATTTAAAGAGGAAACACAAAAATCCCTTAAAGAATTACAGGAAAGCACAACCAAACAGGTGAAGGAATTGCACAAATCCATCCAGGACCTAAAAACAGAAGTAGAAACAGTTAAGAAATCATAAAGAGGGCTGGAGAGATGGCTCAGTGGGTAAGAGCAACTACTGCTCTTTCAGAGATTCTGAATTCAAATCCCAGTAACCACATGGTGGCTCACAACCATCAATAAAAAGATCTGATGTCCTATTCTGATGTGTCTGAAAACAGCTACAGTGTACTTGCATATAATAAAAAAATAAAACTTAAAAGAAAAAAGAAATCACAAAGAGAGACGATTCCTCAATAACAACATAAACAATAGAATGCCCACATACATGTGGAAGCTTAACAACACTCTACTCAATGATAACTTGGTCAAGGTAGAAATAAAGAAAGAAATTAAAGACTTTCTAGAGTTTAATGAAAATGAAGCCACAACATACCCAAACTTATGGGACACAATGAAAGCAGTCCTAAGAGAAAAACTAATAGCTTTAGGTGCCCCAAAAAAGAAACTGGAGAGAGCATACACCAGCAATTTGACAGCACATCTGAAAGCTCTAGAATAAAATGAAGCAAATTCGCCCAAGAGGAGTCGAAGACAGGAAATAATCGAACTCAGGGATGAAATCAAACAAATAGAAACAAAAAAAAAAAAACTATACAAAGAATCAACCAAACCAGAAGCTGGTTCTTTGAGAAAGTCAACAAAATAGATAAACCCCTAGCCAGACTAAATAGAGGACACAGAGATAGTATCCTAATTAACACGATCAGAAATGAAAAGACACTGAAGACATCCAAAAAATCATGAGAGCCTACTACAAAAGCCTATACTCAACAAAACTGGAAAACCTGGATGAAATGGACAATTTTCTAGACAGATACCAGGTACCAAAGTTAAATTAAGATCAGATCAATGATCTAAACAGTCCCTTATCTGCTCATGAAATAGAAACAGTCATTAATAGCCTCCCAACCAATAAAAGCCCTAGACCAGATGGGTTTAGTGCAGAGTTTTATCAGACCTTCAAAAAAGACCTAATACCATTACTCCTCAAACTATTCCACAAAATAGAAACAGAGGGCACTCTACCCAATTCGCTCTACAAACTCACAATTACTCTTATACCTAAACCACATAAAGACCTAACAAAGAAAGAAAACTTCGGACCAATTTCCCTTATCAATATTGATATAAAAATACTCAATAAAATTCTTGCAAACAGAATCCAAGGACACAACAAAATGATCATCCACCATGATCAAGCTTCATCCCAGGGATGCAGGGATGGTTTAATATTCGGAAATCCATCAACGTAATTCACTATATAAAAAAACTCAAAGAATAAAACCATATGATCATCTCATTAGATGCTGAGAAAGCATTTGCCAAAGTTCAACATCCCTTCATGATAAAAATCTTGGAAAGACCAGGAATTCAAGGCCCATACTTAAACATAGTAAAAAGAAATATAGAGCAAACCAGTAGCCAACATCAAACTAAATAGAAAGAAACTTGAAGCAATCTCACTAAAATCAGGGACTAAATAAGGCTGCCCACTCTCTCCCTACCTACTCAATATTGTACTTGAAGTCCTAGCCAGAGCAATTAGACAACAAAAGGAGATCAAAGGGATACAAATTGGAAAGGAAGAAGTCAAAATATCACTATTTGCTGATGATATGATAGTATAGGTAAGTGACCACAAAAATTCCACCAGAAAGCTCTTAAACCTGAAAAACAATTTCAGCAAAGTAGCTGGATATAAAGTTAACTCAAGCAAATCAGTGGCCTTCCTCTACACAAAGGATAAACAGGCTGAGAACGAAATTAGGGAAACAACACCCTTCACAATAATCTCAAATAATATAAAATACCTTGGTGTAACTCTAACTAAGCAAGCAAAAGATCTGTTTGACAAGAACTTCAAGTCTCTGAAGAAGGAAATTGAAGAATATCTCAGAAGATTGAAAGATATCCCATGCTTGTGGATTGGCAGGATTAATATAGTAAAAATGGTCATGTTGCTGAAAGCAATCTATTCAATGCAATCCCCATCAAAATTCCAACTCAACTCTTCACAGACTTAGAAAGAGCAATTTGCAAATTCATCTGGAATAACAAAAAACCCAGGATGGCCAAAACTATTCTCAACAATAAAGGAACCTCTGGTGGAATCACCATCCCAGACCTTAAGCTGTACTACAGAGTGATTGTAGTAAAAACGCATGGTATTGGTACAGTGACAGGCAGGTAGATCAATGGAATAGAATTGAAGACCCAGAAATGAACCCACACACCTATGGTCACTTGAACTTTGACAAAGGTACTAAAACCATCCAGTGGAAAAAAGACAACATTTTCAACAAATGGTGCTGGCTTAACTGGAGGTTATCATGTAGAAGAATGCAAATCTACTCATTCTTATCTCCTTGTACAAATCTCAAGACCAAGTGGATCAAGTACCTCCACATAAAACCACATACACTGAAACTAATAAAAAAGAAAATGGGGAAGAGCCTTGAGCACATGGGCACATGGGAAAATTTCCTGAACAGAACAGCAATAGCTTATGCTCTAAAATCAAGAACTGACAAATGGGACCTCATAAAATTACAAAGCTTCTGTAAGGCAAAAGACACAGTCAATAAGACAAAACGGCAACCAACAAATTGGGAAAAGATCTTTACCAATCGTATATCTGATAGAGGGCTAATATCCTATATATTCAAAGAACTCAAGAAATTAGACTCCAGAGAATCAAATAACCCGATTTAAAATGGGGTACAGAGCTAAACAAAGAATTCTCAACTGACGAATACTGAATGGCTGAGAAGTACCTAATGAAATTTTCAACATCCTTAGTCATCAGGGAAATGCAAATCAAAACAATCCTGAGTTTCCACCTCACACTTTCGGAATGGCTAAGATCAAAAACTCAGGTGACAGCAGATGCTGGCAAGGTTGTGGAAAAAGAGGAACACTCTTTCATTGCTGGTGGGATTGCAAGCTGGTACAACCACTCTGGAAATCAGTTTGGCAGTTCCTCTGGAAATTGGACATAGTAGCACCGGAGGACCCAACTATACCACCCCTGGGCATATACCCAGAAGACGCTCCAACATATAATAAGGACACATGCTCCACTATGTTCATAGCAGCTTTATTTATAATAGTCAGAAACTGGAAACAACCCAGATGTCCCATTACAGAGGAATCTATACAGAAAATGTGGTACATCTACACAATGGAGTATTACTCAGCTATTAAAAGCAATGAATTTATGAAATTCTTAGGGAAATGGATGGTTCTGGAGAATATCATCCTGAGTGAGGTAACTCAATCACAAATGAACACACATGATATGTACTCTCTGATAAGTGGATATTAGCCCAAAAGATTGGAATACACAAAGTAAAATCCACAAACAACAAGAAACTCAAGAAGAATGAAGATCAAAGTTTGGATACTTCATTCCTTCTTAAAAGGGGGAACAAAATTCCCATGGAAGGAGTTGCGGAGACAAAGTATGGAGCAGAGCCTGAAGGAAAGAGAATCCAGAGACTGCTCCATCTGAGAATCCTTCCCATACTCAATCATCAAATCCAGACACTCTTGTGGACGTCAGCAAGTGCTGGCTGACAGGAGCCTGATATAGATGTCTCCTGAGAGGCTCTGACAGTACCCAACTAATACAGAAGTAGAGACTCACAGCCATCCATTGGACTTAGTATAGGGTCCCCAATGAAGGAGCTAGAGAAAGAACCCAAGCAGCTGAAGGGTTTGCAGTCCCTTAGGATGAACAACAATATGAACTAACTAGTACCCTCAGAGCACCCAGGACTAAACCACCAATCAAAGAGTACACATGGTATGACTAATGGCTCCAGCAGCATATTTTGCAGAGGATTTCTAAGTAACTTGTCAATGGGACGAGAGGCCCTTTGCCCTTTGAAGGTTCTATGCTCCAGTGTAGGGGAATGCCAGGGCCATGAACCTGGAGAGGGTGGGTCACTGATCAGGAGGAAGAGGGAGGGAACAGGGTTTTTTTGGTTTTGGTTTTGGTTTTGGTTTTTTTTTTTTAATTTTATTTTATTCTTTTTCATTTTTTTTTCCAGAGGGGAAACTGGGAAAGAACATATCATATCAAATAAAATATTTAATAAAATGTTCTTCATTATAAACAGTGCAAGCAACAACTATACTTCACAACTGAATTGACAAAGACTATCCTTGTTTGACCAACTGACAAATGAGACTTGTCAGAAAACAAAATGTGGAGAGCCGCCATCTTCTCTCCAGTGAGTTCCTAAGCCTGGAGCAGCCAGCCTGGAGGCACAGGCTCCACAAGTCACAGGGGAGCCGCAGGGCGGCAGGGACAGGATCCTCTCAGCTTCCAAGTGACAAAGGTGGATCAGCAACCTTAGCTGCCCCCTCCCTGCAAGTGGAGGGCCTGCCTCCAGGGACCGCCTTGACCCTGAGTCTCCAGTGAGAGCCACCATCTTCTCTCCTGTGAGTTTCTAAGACAAGAGCAGGCAGCTGGGAGGCACAGGCCCCACAAGTCTCAGGGGTCTTGCAGGGCGTCAGGGACAGGACAAGCTCTG
>NW_022196913.1:94809974-94830235 GCF_008632895.1 Mastomys coucha
CCCTAACTAAGCAAGTAAAAGATCTGTTTGACAAGAACTTCAAGTCTCTTAAGAAGGAAATTAAAGAATCAATAGGAGGAGAGGACCTCGGCCCTTTGAGGGTTCTGTGCCCCAGTGTAGGGGAATGCCAGGGCCAGAAAGTGGGAGAGGGCATGGTGGCAGGCATGGGGAAGTGGGAGGCAACAGGGGTTTGTTTTTATTGTTTTTGGTTGTTTCTTTGTTTTTTGGAGGGGAAACTGGGAATGGAGAAATTTACATGTAAATAAAGAAAATATCTAAAAGAAAAAAAAACAACAAAAGAAAACAAAATGTGTTTAATTTTCTTTTTAAATAAATGAACTTAAAATAAAAAAAAAGAAAAACAGAGAGGTAAATTCACTAGGAGACCCCTCCCATCCCAATAATTTTTTTTCTTCTTTATTTAATAAATCTGTGTTTTCTCCCCTCAGGAAAAAAAATACTGCTCAAGGGTAAAATTCAAAAGCATATGATTGGAAAACAAATGAACCACATTTAGCACCTTGAGTTTTGTAAAAACTATGTGTAGTCTGCATTCACTTGCTTAATTTTGTGTTTGACTTTCATTTTCCTACTTTCTGATTCAATGAACTAATTTAATGGCTGAGTGGTTAATAGAACTTGCTGTTCTTCCAGGAGAACCCAAATTTTGGTCCTAACACCAAAGTCCAAATGGGGCATAATTGCCTGGAACTTCATTTCTAGGGGAGCCAAAACCCTATTCTGACCTCTTTGGATACCTCTGTGGTTTATACACACAGATACATACATATAAATAAAAATAAAATTTCTAAAAGAGAACTACTTGTGGATTGAAGATTTAACTCCAACATAAGGCCCGAAGTTCAACCTGTCCAACTTTCCATGTAAAAAAGAAGAAACTAGAAGTTCTTGCTAGATTCTCAAAGATCATGTTTTTAATTTTTTCAAAGTTTTAATTTTTTTAATGACCCACTTATTACTCCATGTTTATTGTTCTCTCCCTGTGTTTGTGAATTTTATGTAGTTTCTTTTGATGTTATGTCTAACTTTACTTTTTTGTGATCTGGCAAGATGCAATAAATAGTTTATCATTTTTTAAATTAAGGTCAAGTTTATGGTCTAAAATCTGATCAACTTTGGATAAAGTTCCATGGGCTAGTGAATGAAATGTATATTTTTCAGCCATGAATATCTGTTAAATCCAATCTGTGGGTCAGTTTAGGTCATTATTTTATTTTAATCATCTTTATATTAAAGAGAATAAGGCACTGAGATCTGAAATTTTATTACTGTGTATCTGGATTTCATACCCAGTATAAATATGCTAAATAATAAAAGCCCTGAGGAAAGTAAGAACAATAGATCTACACCTTAACCAAATAAAGGTATACACACACACACACACACACACACACACACACACACACACACACACACACAAATATACCTACACACTAATTAATGGCGGTGATAAAAATAATCCACTGATTTAAAAAAAATAAAATATTTCCTATAATACTAAATGAAATGAAGCTTTCTTTGTTTCAATTAGCATGGTCACTATATAATTCAGTATACTGACTCTTCAAAACTTAAAAAAAAAAAAGGCAATAATACTTCCATAAGATCCAGGTATGCCACTTACGGATATATACCCAAAATAGTCCAGGAGTTATCTATACAGATACCCCCAAATTCATGATTATCATGAAAATAGAAAAGCTATGGAATCCAGTAAGATAGCCATCAATGGATTCCTGGGTAAAGCAGTGGTAGTATATGCTCATGATAGAGTTTTACTTAATCACACAAACAAGTAAATGCATTCATTACAAGAAAATGATGGAGCTGAAAGTCATTGTGTTAAGTGGGATAACCTGGAGTAACAAAGGGGAGTTTTGTATTTTTTTTCTCACAAAGGTGTGATATAGGTGGGTTATAAAATACCAGAGTCATGATTAGAGCTATGGAAGCAGAGTGGGTGAGGGACTAAAAGAGCGGGAAAGAGGGGGAATAAAGCCAAGGTACATTATACGCATGCACAGAAATGTCATAATGAGCCCATTTAGTCGGTAGAATTAATATATGCTAATAAAAATTTACTGTCTTTCTTGACAACGTTCAAAGGAGAGCAGACTGAGGGAAGGGTTGCTCTTTTCCTTGGAAGATGGAGTAACGCGGGGAGTTTCCATTACCTAACTTGAACCAGAGCCATCATCTTCCTGGAAAGTAACGGTCAGGCGTTATATGATTTTTTTTTTCTTCATCAGAGCGCCTATTGCTCTGGACTCATGGCTAAGTGTAAGCATGCTTTCTACAATTAAGCAGATGTTTGGGCAGCTCCATGATGGTGCTGGTTCTCTGATCCTTGTCGCTGGAATTTGGCAGTTTAATCACTGCCTGAAGTTACAGGAAAAGTATCGTAGCAAAACATGAAAGGATTTGTAAAGATGGCAATGGAGATAATTTTCCCTCTTTAAAAGGAAATTAAATGCATTCTTTCCCAACTCTGGACTGAAATTTCCCACATGTAAAATTTAAAAAAAAAATCAGACATTTTGACATCCAAGCCTGAGAAACATAAATCTATCGTCTGACAAGGAGATGACTAAATTCATTCACAGAGTAGTGTCTTCGGCTGTAACACAGTTCACTAAAGCCACTCCATGAGATTTTATGTGTGCATATGTGAGTACGCACAAATTCATATACATATTGAAATGTGTATATTTATATAAATCTCAACAAAACTCTCCTAAAAATTTTCAGATTGTCGGTGTCTACTTTAATAGTGTTTAATCTTCCAAGGCTGCTGGATTTCCTGTTTAGCGCTAATGTTCCCAATATCAATGTTCCCCATCTCTCAGGCAGTCACACATCGACCCTCACATTTTCACTTCTTTCATTCATTCATAATTTAAATATAATTAGAACATTTTCTCCCTTAACTGTCCTCCTACAACTCCTCATATGTTAACCCTTTCTCTCTCAAATTTGTGAACTCTTTTTCATTTTAGATATAAATAGATAAACGAATATAGATACATAGATGATAGAGATATATATTATGTGATATACATGAGTTATATATAGCATATATGTGATGTATGTTTGTGTGTCACTAAGTCCATTTACTGTTATTTGCGTGTATATAATTTTAGATCTGACCAGTTGGTATTGGATAACAAATTAGAGATCTCGATTTCAGGGAAAAACTACATTTTCCACTCTCACCACTCCTCATCTGGCTGTAGTTTTTTGCTTAATGGTGGGCACCTGTGAGATTTCCCTCTTTCATAATAACATGTCTCCTGATGTTGTCTTTGTTTAGATAACCATATTGTGGAGGTATGATGGATGTAGCTTCTCTATAACTTCTGAGAATCACAGTCTCCTAATAGATTTCCTGATCTATGTCTTCTTGGTGTAGCAATGTGCACCCACACAGGGTACTTCCACTTGAACTGTATTTTTAAAGCTTTATTTTGAAATTAGCTTACTAACTTCTGGGCTTCCTAAGGGTTTTAAAGAGATCTTTAGTTTTGGTTAAACTACTCATTAACCACTCTGGTTCTCCATTCCCATACTCCTATTCCCACTCAATCTTTAACACTCCACATTATCTCATTATCTTTAGTTGGTTCCTATTGCTGTGATAAAATCTGTTTCCTTCATGAATTTTTTACATACATTTTTCATTGACCTCTACTGAATGATTGTACTCCTCTATCTTGTCTTCCATCTATGATGCTGTTTTCCACATGATCCATTCTATTACTGTAGGTTTCTATTGAGGATTTTATTTAGCCTACTAGGCTTTTTATTTGCAGTATCATTTCATTTTGTCTTTTCTTCAACAACTCTTTGTTTATTGTGTGTGCATCTTTAATTCTTATATTGGCTTATATCATTCATCTCTACTTGTTCTCCTTGAGAACATTCATGTCTTCTTTGAGATGTTCAAACATTATTCATTCAAACTCATTCTTATAAATTCTTTGGAAGTTCTTTGAGGTTGTTGTCATTTGGGATCTACTATTATGGGATTTATAATTTTAGGAGGAGACAGATTGTCTGAGATTTTAGTGGTATTCTGGATTTTGCAGTGGGATTTTTCTCATTGGGAGTTAGTAAGGTCAGTGGGATTATTAACCTAGGGATGCTTGCCTGGGAACTAAGCAGTTCCTATCAATATGGGACCTAAGGAAATTAGGGAAGATGAGGAGTAGCCAGTGTCTGAGGACAACTTACCAGTTGATTGCGGTAGCTATGTAGAAAGCAGAAGTTTAGGCTAAGTGGCCAATTGCTTGAGGACTTCTTACTTACCTGCACCAGCCTCTGAACAGGTCCAGCTGTCAGAGTCTCTGAAACGTACCCTGTTCTTTCCCTCTCCACCCACTCAATGTAAGGCAGGAAAGGGAAAATTTCTGTAAAGTGAGTTGATTCTGGGAAGTTCTCACCTGTAGGCACCAAGATCTTGAAAGGCCAAGTAGTAGGGACCACATTTGTACTTTTGCTCTCAAGTTTTTGTATTGCTGGCAAGGAAAAATGTAAATTGTTAAAACATATTTATTGTGACCTGTCATCAAACTACCTGTCTGTGGTGTCTCTGAATGAGAACAATATTCATATTAGAAGTCATGAGACATAGGTCTTGAACTACATACAACCTCAGTATGTCCATAAGTAAAATACAACCATCTCCTAAATTTGCTCTAGGCTATTAGGATTGTCCTCCTGCATTTCATTAAGACACTAAATTACAAATGCCCAAAAGATAGCATCAAATCCAATGAAAAGAACATGCATGTAAAGTGGGACTGAAATCTTCACATGAGAATGTATCCACAGATGCTGGGTATCTTGCATTTTCTCACTTTTCCTCCATTTAACAGGTGAAAAGTGTAATGATAATTCTTCTTTCATAAGCATCTTAGATGGATTTATTCAGAAAACTCAAATAAAACTGCAAAGTGCTACCAGTGTTTTTAAAATTATTTTTCATTTTGTTTCATGTGTATAAACTATATACTTTATTTATATAGTTGTTTTGTTGAACCTATATCTATGTACTATGCATATACAATGCCCATGGAGGCCAGTAAAGGAGTTACAGATGGTTGTTAGCCATCTTGTACCTGTTATGAATTGATCACAGATCCTCTGGAAGAATAGCCAATGCTCTTAACTACTTTTCCAGCCCAAGTATCTTTAATGCCTGCTTTGTTTTCCCACTTTACATACCAATCTCTGTCCTCCCTTCTAGTCACCCCTTTCACAGTTCCTCCTCCTACCCCCTTTCTCTTCTGAGACAATGGAGGCCCTTCCTGAGTATCCCTTCTACCTTGGCACATCAAATCTCTGCAGGGCTAGATGCACTTTTTCTCACTGATGTCAGATAAGATGGCTCAGTTAGGGGAACAAGATCCATAGACAGGTAACAGAGCGAAGGACAACCCCCTTGTTCCATTTGTTGAGAGACCTGCATGACAAACAAGCTGCGTATCTCCACATATGTAGAAACATATATAGCCTGTGTCTAAGTTAGTTGATTCTGTTCGTCTTCCTGTGGAGTTCCTAACCCTTTCAGGGTCCTCAGTTTTTCTCTAACTGTTCCAAAAGATTCCTCAAGCTCCATCCAATATTTGACAGTGGGTCTCTGCAACTGAGTCAGCTGCTGGGCAGAGCCTCTCAGAGGACACCCATGCTAAACTCCTATCTGTAAGTATGACAGAGTATTTGTAATAGTGTCAGGGATTGGTATTTGATCATGGGAGGGGTCTCTAGTTGAGCTGGATATTGCTTGGCCATTCCTTCTGTCTCTGTTCCATTTCCCAATCCCTGAATTTCTTGTAATGTTTGCTTTTGATACAGAATCTCAGAAGGTAATCATGGCTGGCCTGGAACTCACTTAGACGAGGCTGACAGAACTTACAAAGATCCACCTGCTTCTGCCTCCCAAATCCTGAGATTAAAAGTATGAGCCACCAATCTGCTATCACTGGGTTTTATTAATATCTATTAAATTAGGATCATTTAGAAAGGTAAATGTTAAGTAGATATCTTCTCTGCCTTAATCAAAATGTGACAAAGATGTGTACCCCACTTTCAAAACATCTGGCTATTCAGATATTGCTAATTGGTTACAGATCTCACAGTGACCCAAGAAGATCTTCCCAGCAAAACAGATGGCTACAAACTGAAGTTCAGACATCAATCCTGGCACAGAAATCTAATGGCTATGCCATTATTGCAAAATGCTGCCACTTGGCTCTCTGAATCTTTCAGGGACTGACCATATTATGCCATATGTTTTAGATGATTGTCATGATTCTGACTTTTTTTTTTTACTTATTTGGATTAAGTGTCACAGAGAGGATTCATAAGGCACATCTCTCAGTGAATTGGCCAGTATATTAAACCTAGAGAGAATTAAACCTAATCAAAGGTTTAATTAATAGATGTGAACAAAAGTTGAACAATTTATTGAGTAGTGGATACTTCAAATGGTGGGAGTTTGGAACAAGAAGATGACTATGGATATGTCTTTGAAATGCATCTCTTGTCTTGAATCTATCCTACCATCATTCATCTTACATGAATACCACCATGCCCTCTCTGTGTCAAGTGATGAAACCTTGGAAACTGTAAAAATAGATCTTTCTTAAGTTATCTGTGTTGCATAGTCTGTCACATCCATGCAAAAGGAACCAGCATAATAATAATTGTTTTGTTGTGACACTGGTAACAGGGAAATCAAGTACAATCAAACCGCCAGCATGTGTCAATAACTTGTGTTGAGGACATCCCAAGTGTGTGTGAAAGAATCAGTTCAAAATCACCTTGGCTCTCAAATGTTGACGGTTATCTAGCTTAAGTAGAGAAACAAAGTTTTCAGGACACTCTTAGATTTTATGATTCATTCCGTTTTTCACAGAGTCCAAACTTTTATAGCAAGCTTTTAAACTTTTATACTAACACATCACCAAGTAATGCTGATACAGATATTCCAGAGGTCACACTGTGAGAATCACTACACTAGCTAAAAGTCGACTGGCTTTAGAGTGAGAAGACTTCTTTTTTAGATATTCTACTGTTTTATATTTTTTAAGTATTCATGTTCTTTACCAAATGCTATGCATTATTTCTAGGGTGGAATTCAGCACTTTCTAGAATCAATCTTGATTTGCTTACTTGGTCGTCATTGGAAGACAGATTTCCAAAAATCCTATACATGTTTCAAAATTAGAGAAATGTATGTGTGCTTCAGATGTTGCTTGCAGAGGATGGGAACTTGTTGGTCTGGGTGTTCATCAGCTATGTATGGACTTACCTTCTCTCCTCTCTGGAGCCATAATCCAACTGTAGCAGAGAGCTAATGCAATTTTCCAATGAACCTCTAAGATTAACCAGATTCTTCACAAATCTTAAGTTTCCCAACTGTCTAGGGTGTTTGATCCAAGGCATTTTCCCACCTTGCTGCTCTCCGGGGACTGAGAAGAATCTGTCAATCTGAGATGAAAAAGGGTGGGCCCCTCAGCCATTGGCAGTTACTCATCAGAGTCAAACTTATGACTCATGACAACAACTTGCCCAGAGGAGGGGATGGAAATCATCTGGAAAACACCCTCAGTAAAACTAAACAAATGTTCTGGGAACAAGACAAAGAAGTAAAACATGGTCACTATAGTTAAAGTCCCTTTGAATCCTGTGACTTCTCTCAGTATCTTCATTGTTAGTATAAAGACCCCTGAGTTTGCAGTTTGAAGTCTTATCTCTGAGGCTTATTGGCTACATACTACTGAAAAAAAAATTTCCAAATTTTGACGAGGTTAAATCTCCCAGAGGCAGAGATTATCTTTGTCTTTTTCAGAGCTGTGTTCTCAAGGAATATAAGAGAAATTCATCAATCAATAAATCAATGGCCTTACAGACCTCGGTTCCCTCAGTTCTCAAATAAGACAATATAGGCTATTGTCATTGTCCTTCCTTTCCTCCAAGAACTTAAAAGGTAAGATCCTTTTGCTGATGATTCCACATACTTTACACACATAGTGTTGTAAAGAATCAAGGTGGAACTGACTTAGATACTTCTCTTTGAGGACCAAAATGCTGTGCAAGCTGCCAATGGACAAAAAGAAGTTGTGATCCTACTCAGCTATAAATTCTATGAACCACAAGAACAGCCAGCCCAGAAGGATGTCCAAAATGAGAAAATAATATCACTTTTATCTTTGGAGTACCAAGAGCTATATAATGGGATTTTATATTTGCTCAATAAGAGGGAATCAATGCCTGATATTATAAACTTTGCTATTTACCCATGACTAAAATAGCCATATACCTGAAAGAAGATCCTTAGTTGCCATTTTTCTAAACAAATATAATTTCTAACTGTACTCTAAATACTTATACTTATACCTTTACAAAAGTAAAACGTGCTTAGGATCAGCAGTGTAACTGGGACCAGCTGGATCCAGGAACACAGGAAATCCACCTGACCAGTGGTTCAGGTTCCTTCCCATCTGCACCAGTCTACCTTGGACATGAACTTGGTGGCCAGCCCCACAGCTCCCAGAGGAGGTTCCACTCCCAGGCACTCTAGCATGACCAGGATCTTAGGATCCCGGGATCTTGGGTAGTGTACCTTCTGTTTCTATGAAGCCACAATTATGCTTATACCTAAACCACACAAAGACCAAATAAAAAAAGTGGACTTTAGACCAATCTCTCTTATGAATATTGATGCAAAAATACTCAATAAAATTCTTGCAAACAGAATCCAAGAACACATCAAAACGATCATTCACCATGCTCAAGTAGGCTTCATCCCAGGGATACAGGGATGGTTCAATATATGGAAATCCATCAACATAATCCACTACATAAACAAACTCAAATAAAAAAACCCACATAATCATTCCATTAGATGCTGAAAAAGCATTTGACAAAATTCAGCATCCTTTCATGTTAAAAGCCTTGAAAAGATCAAAAATTCAAGGCCCTTACCTAAACATAGTAAAAGCAATATACAGCAAACAAGTAACTAACATCAAACTGAATGGAGAGAAACTTGAAGCAATCTCAGTAAAATCGGGGACTAGACAAGGCTGCCTACTCTCTCCCTATCTATTCAATATTGTACTTGAAGTCCTAGCCAGAGCAATTAGACAACAAAAGGAGATCAAAGGGATACAAATTGGAAAAGAAGAAGTCAAATTATCAAAGAGCTAAAACCATATAGTGGAAAAAAGATAGCATTTTTAACAAATGGTGCTGGCTCAACTGGTGGTCAGCATGTAAAAGAATGCAATTTGACCCATTCATATCTCTTTATACAAAACTCAAGTCCAAGTGGATCAAGGACCTCCATATAAAACCAGATACACTGAATCTTATAGAGGAGAAAGTGGGAAAGAACCTCTAACATATTGGCCACAGGGAAAAAATTTCTGAAGAGATCATCTTTAAACGCAAATACTAAGAAGCAACAACAGATGGACTCGGTAGTATTTGTGTGTGTGTGTGTGTGTGTGTGTGTGTGTGTGTGTGTGTGTAAAACAATAATAATTTTTAAAAAGTCATGATTTTTACAAGGAGTAGGGGACACAGGAGGAAATGAAGAGGAGAAAAGGAGTGTAGACATGATATAAGTACAGTATATGTACATGAAATTCATTAAAATTCTTTAGTGAAAGAAAGAGGTCACTAATAAATAAATAAACTAGATAGACAAATCTCCAGACCATAAAAGAAAAGAATGCATAGGCCTTAGACTCTGTGCAAATGGCCCAGGAGGTAAAAAATATTCACAATATAGGTGAGTCTGCAAATAAAGAAAGGAATGCTGGGAAGATCTGTTGTTGTTGTTGTCAGCGTATTTATTTCACTATTTTAGGTATCCAGGGACCCGCTTTTTCATTATTTTCAATAGTTCTAGAGGAATCAAAAGCACTTCATCTCAGGACAATGCATTGCTTCTTTAGCTGTAAAGTTATGCTCTAACTAGGTGTTTTTAACATGAATGTACTACTTGGCTTCCTGTCGTTGTAACAGTAAGAATTTTCTCTAGAAGACAAGGGTTCCACTGCAGATGCAGGTGGATCCTTTGTTTATCTGATGTGCATGCTAAGTGTCAACTATAAGGAGCGTATAATGAAGCCAGACCAAGAAAAAAGAGAGAAGGGGCCAGAATCCCATAAATCCTGTCAAAGTACCCTAAAAGACATAACAGCTTCTCACATAGATCTAATTTCTAAAGGTCCAAAGAATTTCCCGGTGATAGTCTGGGGAGGGAATCCTTAACACGCAAAGCTTTGGAGTAAATTCAAGTTATGGCTATAAATAATAGGAACTAATTTATTTACCAGTCAATGCCATCTTAATTCTAAATTAAACATTATTTTGACTCTTTTCAGTCTCCTGAATACTGTCCAGAACCTCATTTTCCCTATAAGATCTAGGATGGGCAACAGAATGGAAACTACCATAGAGCTTTGAAAAATAAAAAGAGCAAGCTGTGAGAAACCCTCTCATAGCTGATCCTGCTGCCTACACGCAGAACACAAGCACTTAATCTCACCACACCTTTGAAGGGCCTGGAAGATCAGGAGTCATTACAAGGATGCCATGCTAGAAAGATCACTTTAATCACAAGGCTTATTTAGCACACATGCACTTCTTTCTATAATCCTGAAGACTAAGTGCAGTTGCCCCATGCCCTTTCAAACCAGACCCATTTCTTCTTTGATGCTGTGTGCTTGGCACTTCTGTTCTATTTGTTCACCTGTATCTCATTAGTATAAAATCGTCTTGAGACCTCCACATCCTTGAGTGTCTTTTTCAAACATGATCAACCACCAGCAATATGTAAACCTAATTGTTTTTAATTCTGGTCAAGAGGTCTCAGGCCCTCAGTAACAAGTCCTATTTGACATTGTGTTGGATATCATATTTAAAAGGGTAATTTCATTTTCTTTTTCTGATTAATCTTAAATGGATTTGTTACCTTTGTCTCTAAATGCAGGTATCAAGACCTTCTCTACTCTCCCAAAGTCCTCAAAGTACAAACGCCTGCTTGGTTTCATAGACTGATTCCTCTTTGAACATGGTCACCAAAGCAAGGGCCAGAGACCCTTTCAAGGTCAATAGTGTTTTGCAATTGTTCTTTCTGACAGTCTCTTCAAAAATGTTATCATTTATGGTAGTGAAGACAAACAAATAAATAGAAAGATACTCAGAACCCAAAAAGGTCAGCTCAGGAACTTTGAGAAAGTCATGGAATGCTTGTCCCTCCAGCATGGAGAGACTAATTAACATTTCTCAGACCACAGGGTGCAAACTGACCTTCAGGTGGGGGCACATTCCACAGGACAGACCATTGTCCACCTTCAGACAAGGGTAGTCCTTTCCACCTCATTCCCTGAAGACCAATCAATTTAAAAAGTCACACTCTTCTGCCACTCACATTGTGCCTAATGGCTGCTGCCCTGAAATTGTATAAAAGCTCACTGAACAAGCTGTACCAGGTCGCCGCCTCTCCTTCTGGTCTGGGGCAACCCTAGCACACTGGAACAATAAATTCCTCTTGCTTTTTGCATTGATCCAGGTTCCTCATGGCTCACTCAGAGGGTCCCCGGTAAGCTAAGGCTCAACAGAGTCTTAAAAGCCTTTCCCCATTGTAACTGATTTTCCAGATTACCATTCTGAGGGGCTTCTCTTCCAGGGGGCTCCAGATTTTATGCTTATGTTGGGGTTGATGGTGTATTCAGGGTAGACCAGTTGCCTGGCATTCCTGGAGCTGTCAGTTCCATTCCCAATAGGCTGCCATTCCTATAAATGAGACATGTAGTACCATTTTTCATTAAAAATTGTAATATTTCAGATGTCGGTCCTGCTATGTCCTCTGAACATTGGTTGTCTTTTTTTTTTTTAAATCTGTCCACTTCATCTTCACTTCTGCTACCCCCGAAGCAAGCCGATCTATTTTAATGTCTAACTTTCCAGCCTCAATGATCACTTCCTGAAACATTAGTTCCAACCTCATCAAGTGAACTGCATTTTGGTCTGGTTCCAAAGGTAAGCTTAAGAACTGTCTTAACTGCAGCTAAGTTTTATTGAAGTCTATATTCCAAACAACGTGCTGATTGCAGAACTGCAGACATTAGAGCCTTTCCTCTGTCACAGCTGATTGCCCAGGCTGTGATATGAGAGACTATCTCTTACCGAAGTCTCCTACTGCCTTCCTCTCTGCACTTCTCATGATCTCAGTTTCTCTTGTAGCAGTGCTCTGAGGTAAGCACCATACTTATTCCCATTTTAAGATCAGAAGACTGAGGACCAGTGATATGAAACAACCTGTCATAAGTTAGCAAGTGTGATTGCTGGGATCTGAGTAAATACATCCCTAGCTCCAAAGTGACTCATCAGGATGACTCTATAATTATAGCCTCTGTTTCCATTCTAACTAGGAAAAACAACTGTTTCTAAAAATAATATCTGGTGATTATTTAACATGGGGGTTGAAGTAAAATTTAAGTATGACCAATAGAAAGTCCCTATCCTTAAATCACTGTCCAACTCCATCTTCATCCACATAAATGTTTAACTCTTTAGCCTTTTTTCATGGCCTTTTACATTAGAGTTCCTCAAACATAAGTTCAGGAAGATAAGACCTATGAGAAAAATATTTTTGATGTTTAGAACTTATTTTAAATATATATGTTAAGTATACTTATTATATTTATATTTACATGTATACTTATATACCTACAAAATTGGGTACCTATTTCAAGGTATATTTTAAATATTAACACTTAAATTTTCTCAAAGTAAATAGTAATAAAGTAAAAAAAGTTTATTAACATGTATTAATGTAACTCTCAAGTATTACTTCAGAGAAAGGTTCTTCCCTTAGAATAGCACTTATGGGGCAGGTATGATCTCACTTGCTTGGGGAGAATGATTTTCAGCTTGGAAATCCTGACTATGAAAGTCATGTTTTAATTCCATACTGAGAAGCATCAGTGCAAACATCATCTGCTGTCACAGCATAATAAAGCATTGCTTAGTATGTCCACCTATATACAGCTTACTGAGTGAAAATGCCTCTGCTTGGTGCTGACTTGTCTCTCGTATCAGGGATATGCAGCTGGTCTCAGTAGAGAATAAAGACAAATTTCATCTAGTAATGAACTCGATTTGAAGGTCACATAAAATTGGAGAGATCTGTCTGTGTCACACACACAAAAAAAATCCTAAACACGTGCTCACAAGTACAAAACATCGTTTACATTGTCTTAAGTGCCAAATTAAACTTACTCTTAATGTACTATCAAACATTTGTTCTGGGATAAGGGGAGAGGAGTTTTAAAACTTAGAAGCTGCTCCGTGTGTAACTGAATGGCCATTACTAAGAAATGTGGTAACATTTAAAGGTTAACCTGGGAACTCAACTTTGATTCTAAACTGAGTTGTGTGCTCTGGCTTCTAGGGAAAGAGAAAGGGGCACCTGATGGTGGTCAGGTAGACAGAAGCTACAATGTTTCTTTCTCTTTGTTCTGTTACACAAAAGAAAAAAAAAAGAATCATCAGGAGAGAAGGAACTAAGATTCCAGAAGATAAACTTCCTTAACTGAGAGTTACTGGTTCCTTTGACTAAAGAAGACACAGGAAAATGCCGTTCCAGGAGCAAGGGGTTTGGAAGCAGTCTGGGAAGACTAGAGATATCATCTAGAAAAGTTAATCTTTGCTTGGCCAAAACTGTAGGAAACTTGGAGTGACAGTAAAATTCAAACATCTAGAAGCATTCAACTTTCACTACTGAAAAATGACTTCATTGCCATTCCTGTATATTTTAAAAGTAGGGACTCTTTTAATGATGATAACTTATACCTTTCTAAAATAATCTCTAGGCATAGATTACACTATTTGCTGTACTTGTGAACAACCACAAGAAAAATATACAACGCAGCTCTCATAATTATTACTACAGAAACTTATTCATGAAGAGGTTAATAACTGACCTAAGGTTATAGCATCTTGAAGTAACAGAGCCAAGATCTGGGCCCCTTTCTCAGTGATCCCTAAACCTGAGCTTTTAATCCTTAAACCAATTTTACCTTCCATAAAGCACTCTGCAGGTAACCAAATCCTAGCCATATAGCACAGCCTAGTATTTAGCTGTCAAGCCTGCTTATATTATGTTATTGATGAGAAATCTGAGATTAAAAATGATGTTAAGTAAACTTTTCATGCTTATATAATGAGAAGAACAACCGAGGTTCCAGTTTCTAATCCAATGTCATCTACTGTGTATATTATTTTTAAATATAAAGATAATTCTGGGTGTGGTGGTGCACGCTTACAATCCCTACATTTAAGAGGTGAAGGCAGTAGGATTATGAATTCACAATCTCCCTGAGCTACATAACTGATTCCATCCAGCCTGAGCCACACAGTGACAGCTCCTGTCTTTAATATCCTGTTGGGAACTGAAGACAGTAAGAACCAGAATTCAGCTTAACAGCAAGGTTGCAGCCAAGGTTAGCTACACGATACTATCAAGAAACACAGACCAAAAAAAACTGATTAGTTAAAGGAATAGAGCTGGGGATATGGTTCAGAAAGGAACCCGAGGAAGTGCTCAGGCTCTATAGCTAGTTCCCAGTATCACAGGTAGGATACACACTCATGTATTACTCATCTATCCAATTTATACTAATCGTCTCTGTGTGTCCAGTAGATTCTTTTTAAATTAGCTTCATTTATAAGTGCACAAAGGCTCAGAGTTATTAAGCAGCAGCCATCTCAGGGGAGTGCCCTGGCATCCTTCATGAAGACTTGGTTTTTAAGGGTTTTATTTTGTTTTGTAAGCAAAATCAGGAATGACTATAAAGCAGACTCATTCCTGCCCACTTTTCAGTTCACCATACTCAGGCTATCCTACCTTTCAGGATGGAATGCCAACCTTCTAGAATTTTCCACCCATAAAGATGCTTTGCTCACATTTGTAAGCTTTCTGGCAGATTTTGAGTTTACCTTAAGGCACATTACTTCTGAAGCTTGAAAAATGTCAGATTCTGACTGTATTTGGATTTGTCTGTTTGGAACTCCTGGAGTATTCAAAAACAAAACTGACCAGTACTCTGAATTTGCTTAGGATTAGGAGAAAGTGTTCCTGAGGGCTGTTGGCACAGAAACCCAAAAAGAACCAGGCAAACAATGTGAATTGTTGGGTAGATCTCAATGAAGTGGATATTGAGAGTAAGAACAGAAGACCCATTACAAACATCATCTATCCATCCTTCACTCTTTCACTCCCCAAAACACTTAATTGCCACACTACCCCAGACAAACTTAGAAATACAAGTGATAAGTACAACCAGAGACTCTATCTCCAGTAGCAGCCACACTGAATAAAAGGAGACAAGACAAACTTAGTGATAACTGCAACCTTGGGCAAAAATGGCAAGAGCATTACTGAGCAGCCAAAGTAATGTTTATTTGTGTTCATTCATATCTGAGTGAAATGATTTTCAAACGAAGAGGCCTTATGGTAACGAAGGTCTAAGAATCTGAACTGTCCCTGTAAAATATGGCAAGTGCAGTCCCTTCAGATGAACAACAATATGAACTAACTAGTACCCTCAGAGCTCCCAGGGACTCAACCACCAACCAAGGACTATACATGGTGGGACTGATTGTTCTGGCAGCATGTGTATAGTAGAGGATTGCAAAGTCAATCATCAATGGGAGGAGAGGCCCTTGGCCCCATGAAGGTTCTGTGCTCCAGCGCAGGGGAATACCAGGGCCAATAAGTGGGAGAGGGTGGGGTGGCGAGCATGGGGAGGGGGGAAGCAACAGGGGTTTGTTCTTGTTGTTTTTGTTTGTTTGTTTGGTTGGTTTTTGGAGGGGAAACTGGGAAAGGAGAAATCATATGACATGCAAATAAAGAAAATATCTAATAAAAAAATATGGCAAGTGTAACAGAATTGATGGCCATCATCCTGCCCATGTTAGTTGTGATTTTTACCATCTCTTGGAGAGTCTACTAACTAGGCTTAACTAAAGCTTAAAATCTGAAGTTTAAAATGAAAGTTATCTTGACAGGGAAATCAAAACTATGAAGTGGCTCTTGAACGGTGGTCATCTTCATGGTAGATAAATGTCCATATTGATTTCACCCAAACACTGGCATTATTTGATATGATATGTTTGCTGCTGTTTGTTTTTTCCCCAGGTGAATCTGAATCTATGGAAGAAAAGTAGCTTACAGGAGATGTACTACTCAGGGTAAACCTACTGTTGTTTTCCAAGCTACCATATTATTACTACTAAAGATGTGGGAAAAAAACTAGTCAAGTGGAATTTTGACAGACCTCCCTGTATAACAGGCTATGCCTATTTAGCAAGAGATCTAAGAGCTCAGCATGGAGGGTGGGAGAAAACAGTTTGAAGATGGCAGGTAGTATGGACAGAACAATTGTAACACATTGTATAATGCCTTCCAGAAAATTTCAACAAGACACTTAGTAGAACTTGAAAATATGTTAGTTGATATCACAGTTAGAACTATTGAGACATATTAATGGCTTTGAAACCAGAGCATTATCCTGGACTGTCTTCATGGGCCCAGTGTTGACAACAGAATTCTTACAAAGGAAACAATAGGGCATCAAAGAATAAAAGTAGATATGTGAAAAATAAATCAACAGGTTGGAGAGTTGTGAAGAAGAGATAACAAACCAAAGAGTGTAGACAGCCTCTAGACCAGTGGCTCTCAGCTTTCCAAATGCTACAACCCTTTAATACAGTTCTTCATGTTCTGGTGACCCCCAATCTTAAATTTTTGATGCTTCTTCATAACTGTAATTTTGCTACTGTTAGAAGGCATAATGTAAATATATGATATGAAGGATATCTGTTATGCAGCCCCTGTGAAAAGGTCATTTAACCTCCACTCACGGGAATCAATAACCCACAAGTTGGAACACATTGTTCTAAATATTCAAAGGCAAGGAAAATGGACTTGACCCTGAAGGTAGCAAGAAGAAGGCATCCCTGTCCACACCTTTATGTTAGAGTTGTGATCTCAGAACTGCAAACAAATGTTCACTATCATAAACTTCTAAGTTTGTGTTGGTCCATTGCAACAACAGACACCATCCTATATATTGCAAAGATTGGATCCTTAGGTCTCTGGAGAACTGTTAGGGAATTTAAATAGTACCTTACTAGCAACATGAACTCACTGAATGATTCATGGAAAGGGCAACAAAACACACAAAAGTCAACTTTCCCAAAAATTGAACCTGGTGCTATTGAAATAACTCAGCACTTAATAGCACTTCCTGTTTTTTATAGGTACTGACTTAGTTCCTAACACCCAAGTATAGCATCTCACAGCTAAATGCCTGCACCTCCAGCCCTAGGGGATGTGATAACCTCTTCTAATTTTCCCCAGTCATCCACAAACATGGCAAGCATTCACACATACACATATGCATATACATACACATGAATTAAGATTAATCTTTAAAAGAGCTGAGGACATGAGGCAATTCCTTTGTCTCTGCCTCCACCAAGTTCTTTGAGGGTTTGAAAAAAAAAGAGAGACAAAAAACAATGAGTAGTTATGTGTCTATATCCATGGGTCTCCAGACTATAAATTTCTTATAAGATACTAGATTTGTATGTGAAAAATAAATGCTATGAAGAAATGGTGTGAATACTTCTCAGTCAAATTTGCAGAGCATGACAAATATCCTTCCCGTTTGTGTGATTTGATTTCTAATTCTTTAGTTTCTGATTTTTTTGGAGGTTTTTCTCATTTTTTTATTTAACTTACATTTTAGGAAAATGTTACATATATAGGAAAACTGAGCACACACAAATAGAGAGTCCTACGTACTATAATATCAAATTCATCCTAACATCTCAAATCATGCTTACATAATATATTGAGTATGTTTGGAAAAAGGAATGAACTAATATTGACACATTACTACTAATTAAAAACACAGCGTATTCTAATTATTGCTTATTCTAATCACTACTAAGGTTGCAGATGAAGAAAATAACTGATCATGGACTCTCGTGGACTGTCCAAAGCCAGGAATGGAATGTGTTTGGCAGCTTAGCTGCATCTGGAGCCCAGTCTTTCCACAAGACGTTTCTCACAGTGTCTCCAAGGCTAAGTATCATGAAAAAATTAATTTTATTCCCCAAAGTTGCCATCATTTTCCTCTTAATCTGACGGTAGAAATTTTTTTTCTGACTTCAAGGGAAATCATTTAAAACATCCATGTCACACGACATTCAGAAATAGACCAGGCAATTGATAGGAGGCCAGCATATTGGTCACTACATCCTGAATATAAGAATAGCTCTGTGCAGATGCTTGACTGTACATCATCAACCCCCAGACTTCCCATGTGAAACCCTTCCCCCGCAAGAGCTACCTTCCACCCCTTTCATTAAAAAAAAAAAAAATAAGTGGCTACAGATTCCATCCCTAAAAGGGAGTCGGAGGAAGTGAGCTTGAGAATCCGTTACTTTCAAAAGCACAGAGCCAAGACGCAAAGCAAATAAGAAAATTTCTAAAAGCAAAGCCCATCCAGCTACAGTTCGGAAACCCTGCCCGGAAGAACGGAAACTTTGCTGGTAAACTGGTAAATGGCTCAAGACAGCTGAACTAAACACGTTTTTTGTACTCTGGGAAGTCCCTGCTTACTGTCAGGTTATACTCATCAACGGGTGAGACCCCTCGAGGCGAGGATATGATTCTGCATTCCAGCAAGCGGCCTGGGAGACCCTGTAAGCAAGAAAACATGGGATAATCTAACCTACAAAGAAAGGGGCTTTCCATGGATTTCCCAAGAATATGCATTTATCTGAAAAGGAAAGTAGGGGAGAAAGCCTTGCTGGTCAAACAGAAAGCAGGTCTGTCCTCCGCACAGTGCGGCCACTGTTCCGTCTTCATTCTCATGGGAGAGACACCCATGATGCATACTGAAACTCACTATTGGATTCTCATTTGAGATGCACAGTCTACCCGATGAAATGGGCACTTAATAACCCTCTGTCTGAAAGAAAACAATGGACTCAGTTGCTAGCCAAACATTTCTGTCACTTACCCTGATCAAACATCCACGAGGAAAGGGACTTCTCATTTTTTTTTTGCACGGAGTAGCTCTTTCCTGTCCTTTTGCATTTACTGAGCTGCTCCTTATGTCTAAAGCCTGTTTATCTCTGCTGAATGTTTAATCATCAGGCCAGATGACAAAGACAGTGTTGGAGCTGACAGTGGTGCGGGGCATAAAATAGGCGCGGTGTGGTGGTAGTCTGTATGGCGTTACCCCGTGGATTCCATCACATGGATTATTTTGTCTGCTCTTAAAACAAAAATATGATATAAATGCCCTAATTTGCCACATTTTACAGATAATAAAAGTAAGGTACAGAGGGACATTTTATACATTAAATAAGTACAAAACAGTTCTGTACACAGAAACTTAAAAGGACAACTTGAGGGTATATGTGACAGTTCAGTGACAACCACAAGCATAATTTGAGCCCCATTCTTAGATCCTACTGTGGAAGGAAATATCTGACCCCCAAACATTTTTCTCACCTCCGTATACACATTATGTCATATATACACCTGCACTTATACACACACACACACACACACACACACACACACACACACACAAGCATACAGGTACTTGAGAAGAGGTTTTATTTTCAGCTGATGATTAACACAGAAACCCACATTTGGTCAAAATGTAGAGAATAAGGTAGTGCAGAAGGCTCTGTGTAAACTGAACATCTGCATCACACTCCTTTCCCCTAGGCTCCTCAATTATCATGGTAGATGAGGCAGAACGATTCTAAGAGCCAGCATTAGTAGATGACTGCAACAAGAGATCATTTTCTGGACACAGAGCACAGAGCAGATGCATGTATGAACTCACAATGATCGTGATAACATGCTCAGGATGTGAACAAGATCAAGCTAGACAACAGTTCAAGCATGGACTGGAGGGAGCTGATTGAGTCCCACCGTGAGTGAGGAGGCACTGGGGATTACTGACTGCTCTCACAGGGAGAATCATTTCCTTAAGGATCTGGACTGACAGACTACACATGCTTCATTAGTTAAACCTAAATTCTGGCACTTAATGGCAGCACTAGGTAGGTAGGGAGAGGGAGAGAGAGGGAGAGGGAGAGAGAGAGAGAGAGAGAGAGAGAGAGAGAGA